>NC_055660.1:2652500-2952500 GCF_017976325.1 Chelmon rostratus
CACATTTTTCTATTTGTTCAATTAAGTACAAACACATAGTCCAGAAATTGCTCGTGTACAGATTTGAGAACCTTTCATCTTCACTTTGTGAGTCAGTGATTGAGGGAGGTTGTCCTTGCATACTCACCACCAGGTGGTGCCTAATAACATGAGTGAACTTAACCCAGCATTTCTCACTTTGCATATCCTCAATACCTTACTGCACAGGTAGATCGACAGCTGTGGGGTTCAGCAGATGATGTGTTACTTTGAGGTTTTTATTAGACTATAGATACCACCTAAGACACCACCAACACAACAGTTTTTGGAGTAATATTTGGATTTAACCAAATGTGTAGCTCTTCCCGTATTTATCATGTGTATAAAGTTTAGTTTGACTTTTAAAAGTTAAACTTTTTAGAGTTTCCTAACAGAAAGAAGTTTGATGCCTTCACTCCACAGTTTGTAGGAGGCACAAGACAGCCTTACAAACTTGTATAGTGGCAAGTCCATGCATGCGTTTCCATTTCTCTATACTGTGTATGAATAGTTGATACCTGAAATACTCTACACCTAATAAAAAACCTCACCTATAAAAGTGACACATATTTTTAACCCTCAGTCATTTTTCTACTTTTAAAAATGTGCATTTATAAAACATTTTGTTGGAAATTGTTTGCTAGATTATGATTTTTGTGTGTGTAATTTGGGGGCTTGCTTACTTAACAACCCACAAAAAGCAGAACTGCTGTACATCACTTTGTCATCTGAAAATAGTAGAAGTTATATATCTCTAAATTCTGGAGCCTAGAAAACACCCAATAACATTTAATGTTTATAAAAGTGCTATTCATTGAACACTGAATAGGCCTTTGTCCTACAAACAAAAGGAAATAAGAAGACCTTTAGACTGTAACACCCCTGTTCAAAGTTTCTTTCAGTTGTAACGCACCAGATTGTAGCACTGCTGCAACTTTGTTCACTTCAGACTGACATAGAAGCCATCCTTGGTGGTCTTGTCTGGAGTAGAACATCAGCGATTCTGTCTATCTAATGGAGACCTTTAGTTGTGCAGTGTACCATTTAAATAGTGTCATTTGAATACCATTGATGTCTTAAGTCTCTGGCAAGATGTAGTTCAGGACAGGCATTAACTATAAAGAGTTTCATCTGTCGGCCAGCAAATGTTCCTCGTAGACCCTGCTAATTTTATTAATATGTGGCTGAATTCCAGTGGCTGTCTTTGGTATGTTTAGCCTATGGTGTTTCAGTGGCTAGATTCAAAATTAATAATTCAGCGATCATCAAAGACACATTCAATGCATCTTTAAGAGCACATACGGCAGAGGAGAGCTCTTGATGAGAGTCCTGACTGAAGACTTGTCTGTGGAACGGCTAATGGCTGCCAAAGGCCAGGCAGAGGGAGACCACCTATTTCAAGTCAACCATGCTGCTTAATTTCATCGTTAGTTGCATTGCAGGGCTGATTTGGTGAGATCTCTATCCTCCTTCACCCTGCTCCCACTCTGTATACACACACACACACAGACAGATACATACAGAGACATAGATCTACAGTCCTTCCACTTTATATGTTCAGCTCATGGTCTTATCAAGGTCTGCTTCTGCCATTTTAGTAAATAATTGATTAGACACTTTTGAAAAGGGGGTTAAAATTCATGTACTAATTGGAGACCAGTAGATTCCAGTGGGAGGGATGACTTTTATCTTATGATGATGTGAACATAATTTATCAGATAATTTTATATTAAGTCGATTTGGTATAATTCTGTCTTTTAATGTCAGAAAATGTAGTTTTTAGATGTCCCTCATTAAATGTAATGTAGCTTAAAAATGTTTGAAAAACCAGCGAGACAATTTGAATTGGAAATGTGTCAGGGGCTGGCTGGGTTTTCCTACTTGAAGATGACTCTCTCTGTCATCAGCTTTGAGTTTCTTCAGGGCTAGTTACTTTGGAGCTGTAGTGGAAAACATATCCGGAGCGCCATTGATTAATAGAGAAAATGCAAGCTCGACTGCTGTGTTTTGATTTGGATCCCAGCTCTCCCCAGTCATAAATAGTGTATAATGACAAGTGTCAATGCTTGCTCCCCTTGAGTCGAAGGTCACATCTCAGCGATGAGGATTTCTGTTAAGGGAGGCTCATGATTAGCGAGGGCAGGCCAGATCAAAAACTATTTTGTACAAGCTATTTAAATTATTGATTGGCTACTCCTTCTGTCGTATGCTAATGTCATTGAGCATCCGATGTAATTTTTTGTTTTTCAGTGAGAAATGCTGAGATGTGCTGTGGCCTTCTTGCAGTCCTCGCTGCATTTTGAGACACACTTATTAAAAGCTGTTTATCTCAGTTAGGACTAACAGCTGTTGACTCGCCGAATCCTTTATTTTCACAGGCAGACAAGGAGTTTGTGTGGTCCCTATGGAAACGCCTGCAAGTGGCAAATCCAGACTTGACCCAGGCTGTCAGTTTGGTGGTTGAGCGGTGAGTAGATTCATCTTTCAAATTGCTACCTGAGAAGCTCAATAGCTGAAAATTCCTTTATCTCACAAGTGAAGAGAAATATGTGTGAAAGTCGTTCAAGGGGTTTTTAAGGCACCTTGGCCATTCTACTGGGGTTACGACGGAATCTGGTGCAGATGCTGATTTAAGCCTTCTTATCCCCGGTCTAGCGGTTCAACCATGGAAACCCTTTTAATGAAAACACTCTTCCTCTGCCGCGCCCATTCTGGACAGTTGAAACACTCCTGCCAAATGCTTGTCTTTATCGGATAAATTGTGAGATTGAATATGACCTCTTTTGCAGGATGGCTAAGCCACACCAAGCACAGTGGCATGGGAACTTTGAGAAAAGAACAGCGGTTCAGGTCTTTTCACAGTTGGATAAATTAAATTTATTTCTTATTATTAGGAAAATAAATGACTTTGAATAATCTTTGATGCTGGTACGGCTGCAGTTTGAACACCGGTTGCTGAATGTTTCAGCTGCCATTGAAATAAAGGTAAAGTTCTATTCACTGCTTAAGTTTTAACTTCATCTTTTGAGGAATGAAAATTTCTCCATTATGTGTGCGTATCACGTACTTTCTCAGATCTGTCAGTTGTTAGTAGACCCTTAATAGGGGTAAAACACAGTGCAGCAGCGTGCAGAGTTGCTCAGTACCTGTGCCTCTCATTCCTTCTCCATACCCTCTTCTGTTCCTTTACAGCCCCACAGGAAACCCATCAAAGTATGTTGGTCCGCTGAGACAGGTGGGGGAACATGCACCCAGAGAGTGTATGTGTATTGTATCACCTGATGCGCAGGAAGATATTGACATGGTAATTGTGTCGACTCCAGTCAAGCAGTGGTGCCACCTGGGAACTGCCATTCACCCTCCCCTCCCCTTCCTGTGTGGATCTTGTAGAATGATTGGTTGGTTGCTCAGGACATGGTTAACACAGCCCTATATACAAGGAGATGTAGCTAGGCCAGCCTGCGTTCCAGCTCCTCCAGGGACACCAGATACTTATTTCAGTGTCTGCCAGGGGAGAGGGCTGATCAGAAGAGGCAAGGAGACGAGAGAAAAGGCCTCAGAGATGGGAGGTGTAGAAGGAGCAAGTGATGAGTGGAGGGAATGGGTGGCCCCTGGTGGCCTAAAGCAGTTGAAACAAACAGGTCCCCAATTGATGCCTTGTTTTTGTCTCCCTAAAAGTTCATTAGGATAAAAGAGGTGCTATTGGGCTGGAGAGAAAAGTTTTGTACATCAGCAGGATAGTACAGTAGCTCTCCTTTTACAACTAATTGAACGTTTTTCCACTTTATTCACACTGATAGTTCTTTTCCAGTGTATTTTTTAATAAAAATGATAAGAATAAATGAATTGCCTGTATGTAAAGGGGTCTCCGTTATTTTCCAGGAACAGCGGGGGCTCAAAGAATCTGAAATTGGTTGCAAGGCATTTTACAAGACTCTTACCAAGTGCAGAATTTGCACTCCAATTGAGAGAGTATGACAGAGCGTTCATTATGTAGTACTGTCAAGGCACCCTGTCTTGCACCAGACCAGTCAAACTAGTATGTGTTGTATCTTGTGAGCACCTGCTGTCATTCAGAGTTATTTAACAATTACCTTAACTAAACCTTTTTTAAGGGGATATGGGTCCTGTTTTAATTTGCATTGTCCAGTTGCTCTAACCCTCATGCTTCAAGTCAGAGCTATTTGATTTTCTCTTCTTTTTCTCCTAGTGAGAAGCACAAAGCTGAGATAAAGGACAGGAAAGTGTTGGAGATCCTCCAGTGCAAAGACTACACGATACAGGAGCTGGAACAGGTACAGTTTGGTCTAACAGGCTGTAACTGTCTGTGTTTACTGTCTGTTAGATAACAGACACATTAATGACGGAGGGTTATTTAATCAAGCCTGGAATACTTACTTGTCAAAGACAGTCGGATGTAGAAAAAAAAAAAAAAGAATATATATGTTCGGATAATGTTCACAAACTTAATCTACTTAAAAAAAAAAAAAAGATAATACTGTGTTTGACATTCTTTTATAAACTACCCATATTTAAATCAAATCTTCTGCTGGTGGCCAATTATCAGATCCAGTGGAGCAACTGAAAGGTAAATGCCCTCCTCATCACTATGGCCAAAGATCCAAACAGAGGGCATTTCTCATTCATTTCCCCCAACCACACTCGTTTTATAACAAATATTTCTTTTGTGTATTTTCTTCTTGTATGTCTTTCACTGAAACTTAAAGAATCCATATAAAAATGAATGAATGAACGTACGTGTTTTTTTAGCTGCACAGCTCCAGATCTTCCTCTCTCTCTTACCTGCTTTCTTTTGGCACGACCCCTCGTGTAATATTTCTTGATAGTATGATGGCTGACGATAACGACATCACTGATGTAATTTACTCCAAATCATCATCCCTTCGCTGAAGCATCTGTCAGTCTCCTTCATTAGCGTCCCTCAGCCAGAATCGTGTTCATTCCTAATGAGACTGGCTGTAATGGAGTCATCAGCTTGCCAGTGTTTTTTTTTTTACATTATACTCTGATCCAGTCGATATTGTAGTTATAGTAGTAACTCACAGGAGCACAAGATATGTAATTACATCAAACTTTTTTCAGTGTAATATTTGGGCCTTTACTTTAACACAGAGCAGTCAGCCAACGTAGTGCACTGTTTTCTCACAGCTTTCACACAGATGCAAACTTCCATCCCAGAAGTGCAGGGGAGAACTGTAAGTGGACTTCAGTGCGATGAATGAAAAGTGGCGATGCTTATGTAAAGATGTACCTCGTGTTGTTAAGAGCATTAAAAAGGTGTAAGGGAGAAGAACTTATGTAAAAATAAAGACTGATTCAGTTGCATCGCTAGCAGCCAACTTGCAAGCAAATCTCAAACTTCATTTGTATCCTGTCCTTATAGGACGCCATCGACAGTGCTACAAAAGAGAACAGGCTGCTATATTATATTAGAGAGTAAAATTCAAAGTTAATTATTTCTAAGAATATAAGGTTACCTATTTAAAAAAATATTAAATCAATTATTAAGACACTCAGTAACAAATGTCACAATGGCAATATTTCTATTGTATCTACTGTCTTGCAGTTGTGTTAATGCTGCTGTAAATACATAATTTAGTTTTCAGCCACTATAGCAATATTACATGGGGCCTGAAAGGCAAAAGTTAGCGTGGCCTATTCATTCAGTCTCTATAAGAAAGGCCTGTTGTGTCATATTATGCATGAGAAAATTCATTTTGTTCCACTGTCAAATAAATGCCCCTCTAGAAATGAATTATTTTCCTGTTTAACACTGATGACAGACCTGGATTTCACCTGAAATTTTATTTTCCAGAAGGGTCCACTCAAAAATCTGAAATGTTATTACATCTCAGTGAAGTCTGCTTGATTTTAACGAGGCCTCTGCGAACAGAAAATGTTATTAATCTTTAATAATGTAAATGTTGTTATTAGGTTAAACTAATGGCTGGCGGGCTGCTAACTTATCACAACTAATTACACAAGTAGTCACACATTCTTCATCTGTCTCCGCCAAAATGACCATTTACTCCAGTGTGTCAAACATTTAGCCTGACCAATCTCCAGCTGAAGGCCACAGTGCACTAAAAATGCAAAGTGCCTTGAAGAACTGTGAGGAAAGATGAGTTGTTATAATTAAGTGATTAATGTATGTATTCATCACATAATCCAAACTAGTTTCAAACTATGTATAGAACATGTAAACCTATTTCTGTCTAATCATCTGATTTGATGAATTCCAAATTGTCTTTCAAAGTAAAGCCAATAAAATATTAATAATTCTTCTATTCTTATACTTGTATGCTTTTCTTTTCTAACGTGTCTACTTCCTCCTTGAATGGACCGTAATGAAACTTGCAGGCTATTTGAGAATCTCATTAAGCACTGAGCTCTGTGCTGTGTCATCCGACCCTCTAACAGTCATCATTTCATCCAGTCTTGAGCCATACATACCCAAATAGTGATTAATTGGTTTTTCCTCTTTTTTTTGAGATGTGATGGTCCACTGAGTCCACACAGGATCTTACAATCCCTTTAATATCTCCATTCTCCAACTTTGATAATGTTTTTTCCTTCCTATTCTTTTTTTAATTCTACCTCTTTCTCAGTATTTCCCCTTCCCCTTGCTACTCCTTTCCATTTTTGTAACATAATTAGCTTTCATTTTTGAACTACACTGGGAATTTTCAAATGCTAATCTTTCTGTCCTAGACCTCTTAACTTGGCGAACCCCCCCCTTTTTTTCCTCTCCTATCAGTTGAGCACTACTGGGGTTCAAATTGTTCTTGCCTACCTCATTATCAACGTTTGAATTTATTTTCTACACTCCAGTATAAATCTCTATTAAAGCCCCTCTGTTCTAAGCACGGCGAGCTAGGAGTAGCGAAGAACGCTAAATCCACTATCTGGATATATCTGAGCGATTTTTCCCTCAACATGGCAATTAATTGCATCCCAGAGCACAGTGTTATTTGAGAAGAGGGTGCACCCACAGAAGGCTGTGGATTACCAGCCAATGCCAAACCCCAGCTGATGCAGTGTTAAGAGGCCGGCCTCCTCCTACTAAGGCCACAAAGGCTGCCAAAAAACATGGAGAGAACATATATCAGCATCAAAAGTGGGTGGTGGTCGTTAAAATCATTGTACCATTTCTGCTGGCCTCTAGTTTGGTGAAACGTTAAATTGATCATGATGGAGCTCGATGATATATCTATAGATTTCAAATGAGTATCAGTTTGGTCTTAATAGTTGAGTGTGTGTGGTGCAACAACTGGAGGATTAATGGATATGTTCGTTGGCATAAAATTAATTGGAGACATTTTTCTGATCTTCGGTAAATGGTTGTAAGCAAGTAATTTTTCAAACAAAAAAGCTGAGGTATGTGACGTTTCCTGATGCTCAAATGTAAGAATTTGCTGCTATTTTTGTCTTAAAATGACTTTAAACTGAAAATCTGGAATATGGCTTTAGATATTAACTATATTATTATTTATTTCATAAACAAGATATTTATTGATGTCACCTTGTGCTCCAGGAAACTGCAATGGGCATTTTTCATTGTTGATGCCTTATAAATAACAACTAATTGAGAAAATAATCAGTGGAATGATCGGTTATGAAAATTATTGTTAGTTGCCTGACTTCTGTTGCAACTCCCTCAAGGTAAGAAATCATTAATATTTTTAGATTTCCCCTTTTTCTATTTAATATTTACAGTTTTTGGTAAATTTCAACTTGCTGGTTTAATATATTTTGAACTCTGGAGAGGACACAATCCGGACCCTGTTTTTGATGTGAGTTTTCCAAGACCTGAATGCATGATGTAACACGTGGCTCTCTTTTTCCCTCTTTCTTTCTTTCTCTGTATCTGCGTCCTCTCTCCTGCCTTGCATGTTGCCACAGAAAGTGACAGGACAGCAGCAGGAGATCAACAACTTGGTCGAGAGGAGGACGATAGTGGACGAGGAGAAGGCCTTAATGAAGAAGGAGCTGACAGCTCTGCGTGAACAACTGGTCAATAAGAGTCAGGAACTTCAGGTTGGTGGAACAGATTTTCAGTGGCAGTCTGGGCCTCAGAGTCGAAAAGTCTCTTTTCTGTGTGGCACTGAACACGACAAGTCCCCCGTGGCTTTAGCCACAGGCGTTTGAATCATTTAGAGGAGAAAGACGGTTGTTCAGCCCTCTTGAACACAATCTTTTTGTCTTTTCACTGTCGCTCTGTCTCACCCTTTCTTGCTTTTAGCTATATTTCTCACTGCTGACAACAGAGAATACTTTAGAGCTGCAAAGTCAGAGTGTGTGTGAGAGAAAAAGATGGAGAGGAAGGAAAGCTGGGTGTTAACTTGCAGATAAATACTTAATGACTGCTTCAGTGGGGGAAAGTGAATAGTGTGCATTTGATGGTGTGGCTTCTCCCTAATTATGCTTAGAAGGGACCGAGCTATGATTAATTGATAAAGGAATGGTCCTTACACAGTCTTGGTGAGGTCTCATGGCGAGAAATTGTGGGGGACAGCATCAAAGGAGACCTAGGTTGAGTCTAATGGGTCTTGCAGCAAGCACCATTCTCATTAGGAGCCTGTCATTAAAGCCGACAGACTGGCCCCTCTACCTGCATGAGCCCAGCTCGTGCGGCACAGCTCGGCTCACGCAGCCAACATCTGGCCGCATGGGCCCAGTCCTACAGCACAGGTGACCTTGGCCAATCAGCGGCCCATGCAGGGGGCTCCTGCAGCAAAGCCGGTCCACTGTTTACATATTCATCTCAGCCTCAACCCCATGGGTTGCTTCTCTCTTTGTATTTCTCCAGCTTTCTTTTTTCATTTTCTCAGTTTGAATCCGCACTTTTTCTATTCCTTCCCTTCCGTCGCCGTTGTTTATTTGGCCCTCACGACCCCCTACTCTCCTCCTTACGCACACACCTCTCTTATCCAGGAAATGAAGACAGAGTGTAGGAGGAAAGAGGAGGAGGAGCGGCAGGTGGTGCGGGCTCTAGAGGAGGAAAAAGAGGGATTAACTTCCCACTGCGCCGCCCTGCGAGCTGACCTGGAGGAGAAAGAGAGGCAGGCCAACAGCCAACGAGACCATAGAGATGCTGCCCAGGCCAGAGTCAAGGTATGAACACGGGGACAAGTCCACTCAGACACACACACAAAGTCATGCAGGAAGGGCCCCGTTGTCTAGGTTTTCCTTTTGTCTGCACACCTTGAACTCTCTGATCCCTCATAGCCTTTCCTCCTCAGCATGTGAATATAAAAAGATCTCTGTAGCAAAGCACACAATTTAAATATGCAGGGACTATATTCAAAGGAAGGAAAAAATTATGATTCAACATGGGGGAGACAGATCTTCCTTGGTCGGGGTAAAAAATGAATTGAGCTGGCCACAACTGAAAGGAACTTTTGTGAAGTCATTTGCATGTGTGGGTGTGAGAGTCTGGAGTTGTTGTGAGTTTTCTGTCATTCATTCAGTCAGAATCTGACCATTGCTCCAGTCATCATTAGGATCAATACAGCGATTAAACAGTGACACCAGTGTCGCTGTTTGAACAGACACAAGCAGAGTTTTCATTCACATTTCAACCTGCCACCTCTTGCCAACCCCTTATAGAAATCAGTACTTGCCAATACTGGAGTCTCAGTGCACAGGAGCAGTAGGGGAACCTCACACTCTTCCCTTATAGACTAATCATTATGAAACATTTTGCTACACTAGTCAAATGGAGTCAGACAGAAAGTCTTGAATAAGTCAGGGCTGCAGAGTAATTACACTTGGACTGGATGAAGCCCAGCAACTAGTCTATGCACATCCATCACAGCCTAAGACACTCCACCTGTTCCTCATTTTTTTGTATCATACATTGATGTGAAAGATGGAGATGGAGAACATGGGGTGTGGGGTGGATACATCATGCCAATTTATTTGACATGGCAAAGACTTGTCCAGGAATTTATCATTTAATCCAGTGCATGTGCAGATAAGGCACACCCACCTACTTTGCAGTTATTCTATTTATTTTAATCAAACACGGGGTGGAAAAAGTGAAAGAAATGCCAGACAATGTGATAGTCCTAAAGCAAATACACATTTAGTGGTTCACTTATTTAAACACTTAAGAAAAGTACCTGTCCACTGTTGTCATCATTGTGAGTTTTCTTGCAGGGTAACATTAGTCTATAAGATTGTTGTTATTTTGTCCTCCCCATTTTTAAACACCAAGCTTGATTGCTGCTTTATACACTATGTTATGCCATCTTTTCATGTCCTTTCTTCTTTTAGCTAATGACTAATTAATTTCGCTTATGGTTAATTCTGGGCCTGTGAAACACCGTTTTTAATTACGTTTAAACTGTCAAGGTTTGGAGACCTTTGTGTGTTTGATGCCGTGCAATCTGCCTTTCTCTCCTGTTTTCTTCTTATTAGGGAAAAACTGTCACTAACACCTTGTCTTCACCTGCTGCACAGCGAAGGCAGCACAATAGCAGGAGCTGCCGCCCTGTGTCAGTGTCTGCACCAGATCTGCTCAGCCATAGTGCTGCTGTGTACTCAGAAGTGTTTTGACACTGCTTACAATCAGTGTAGTTACATGTTGAAAAAAAAAGCCTAACAAGAAGCTTTAGGTTGTATGAGCTGTTATGCAGCCAGTGTAGACAGCTGCATGGATTTAAACTGAAGAGTATCTGTTTCATCAGACGGATGTGAGATGGACAGCTAAAGATCACAGCTGAAACATGTGCCATGTGGACAGCCAGTAGCGTCAAGGGGTTGTTTGATGTCCAACATTAACACCTTGTCACAGTAATATTAAACATTTCTGATTCCCGTGCAAGGAATTGCACGAGGACTTGGTCGAACAGTTGCTGCACAAGCAGTTTTGAAATTTCTCCACATGACACAGAAGTGAGATGAACATTTTATTGGTAAATTTTCTTTATCTTATCTTATACTGCATAAGCAGTGTTTTGAACCTCTTGGGTCATCATCCATGCTGTCACGGTGAAAAGCCTCTCAAATTTCAGATTGTTGCTTAATTTTTCTTTAAAGTGCTTCAAATGTGTTGTTACTCTTCCACACCAGGACTTGGAGGCTCAGCTACACAATGCCTGGCAAGAGTTGTCTACCTTGCAGAGCCGCAGTAGCAGCCTGGCAGCAGAGCTCTCTTCCAAAGAGAGGGAGGTGGCAGAAAAAGAGGAGCAGCTCAGTCAAGTTCGGTGAGCCCTACCGACTAAAGCGTTACCCAGTACACCTCAGTGTCTGTTTTCTCTTTATAAGTGGTATATTTGGATAATTTCATTAGTTGAAGGAAGTGTGCATCTGTACTGTGCAGATGTATGCGTGTTATATATCCCCTCGCATGTGTTGGTGTGTACGGCTGTTAGTATATTGCTCACTCTCCTGTGAGGCTTGTGGGTGACACAGGTTTCTTCCACTCTGGCTCACCTAAAGCCACTTGATAAGCCTGCATAGTGGATGTGCTTTAAAAGAGGGAGAAAAGGGAAACGTGGCGGGCTTTGGCTAAGCTTTAGGCGATATGATAAAAACTGTGAGAACCGTGAGAGTCTTAGTGGTAATCTCAACCTTTTTTAACTACTTTTCTGTTTTAATGCCAGAGGCACTCTGACGTGTCAGTCACACCAGGGTTAGAGACGATTCTTAAGGTTTTAGCTTGGTGATTAAAGATGTCCTTATAAGTAAAAGGAGCACTTTCTGGTAATTCCATGGGACACAAAACACATTTCAGTGATAAACTTTAATTCTGATTTTGCTACAATGAGAGAAATTTACACATTATTGACTAAAGAGCTAATAAACTTATCTGGTTAAATGTTGTGATTATTTGTCCAAATGAAGTACAAATTGTTCACTTTGTAACACATTTAATTTAGTTATCAAATCTAAGAAAAGCAATAATTCAACATTGTAATTTAATTGAGCTTCTCTGACTTCCTCACATTCTTTTCAGTATGACTTCTCTCTATTTATAGGCTTGAATTAAATCCAAAAATCCAAACACCTAATGTCAGTCAATTAAAGCAGAAAAGATAGGCCGTACTGCACTACTGTGTATTGATATACAGTATGTTTGCTTGAACAGTCACAGTGCATGTGCATTATGAATTTGTCTAACATTTTGCGTGTGTGTGTGTGTGTGTGTGTGTGTGTGTGTGTGTGTGTGTGTGTGTGTGTGTGTGTGTGTGTGTGTGTGTGTGTGTGTGTGTGTGTGTGTGTGTGTGTGTGTGTAGTCGTGACTGTGCAGAAGTGCAGACCCTGTACAGACAGAGTACAGAGCATGCAGCAGTGCAGAGCCATCTGATCAAGCAGCTGGAAGGACTGAACCTAGACACACAGAAAGTCCTGAGGAACCAGGAAGAAGCACATACTGCTGACACCACCTCCTATCAGAGGGTACTCACACATACATGCCAAACCTCAAACTCAATATTATTACCACTTTGTTTCACTCCACTCAGGCCTCACCCGCTGTGGTGATTTATTTCCAAGCCAGCTGTAACCTACAATTATTCGACTAGTGCCAGAATAGAAGA
The DNA here is from genome assembly GCF_017976325.1 of Chelmon rostratus. NCBI lineage: Eukaryota > Metazoa > Chordata > Actinopteri > Chaetodontiformes > Chaetodontidae > Chelmon > Chelmon rostratus. The sequence continues at coordinate 2,665,085 of NC_055660.1, forward strand.
ACTTTTCTCACCGTATCCTGTTACTGTGAATGGGTTCTCAACCTACCATCCCTCTCTCTGATGACTCTACAACTGTGCCATATGCAGCGCTACACAGGAAGGGGGATAGGGAGAGGCTTTGGGCAATTATTAGTTATAAGACATGAACATGAATCTTGTTGTTTTCCTTTTTTCCTTTTCGTCTTTATTTTGATGATCTTAGCATATGTCTTTCCAATTACTATGTATATAAGAAAGCATCCTCATATGAAAACACATGACAGTTTCCATGTCACCTAATCTCATGAGTGATTTTCTCTCATATTTCCATTTGACATCCCATCTCTAGCTTGTCTTGACCCAGGGGATCCTCACCTCCCCTCCCTCTGTATGTGTTGTTGACAGCTGTACAAGGAGTTGAGTCAGTGCTACCAGGCCCTCACATCTAGTGAGTCTAACCTCCGCCAGAGTCACCAGGAGCTCAGCAGCCTGCTGGCTCAGAGAGACCAACACATCCTCCAACTCCAGGCCCAGTTACAGCAGCAGCAGCAGCAGCAGGAGCAGATACAGCTGCAGCAACAACTGCAGCAGCAGCAGGCCCAGCACACAGCCCGTGACCCCTCACCAAACAGACAGACCAACTTTAAGGTAACCACTGCTCTCGTGCTTCACCATCTCTCCCACAGATGCCCTTTCTTTCTGGAGTTTATCGAGTGCAGTGCAACTCCAGGCTAAGAAGTGGTTTTCTATGATGTCTGCTCTGCTGCAGAAGTTGTTGAACTTTGATATGCATTTGTGTGGGTATGAACAGCAAAATATTTTATTATTTATGATTTTCTCCATGATGCATCTATGCTTTTTCTTAAATAATACACATTGTATTACGATACATCTCTCAATCGCCTGCCTGGTCTCGGCACGGCAGTGTGTAGGTTGATTAGCAGGCACGGTAATAACTGACAAGCACCAGCATGGCCTGCGGTGGTGGTCTTTAACTGAGAATCACTGTCTTAATATCACTCTGCTTCATCCTTGATCTATCCATCTCTCTTGGCACCAGTGTCTTTCATGTCAGCTATCTGATCTTCACTAGCTCTCCGTCCTGGGCATGCATACACTCTCTGACTTACTGAGTTTATCTGTCTTCTCTCTATCCTCCCACCCATGTACCTGGAAGTCCTTTTAACACTCTCCGGTCAGATAGCAAAGATATATAGGCGGTGGAGAGAGGTGATTTAATTGGAGCCCAGTAATGTTATTGAAGATGATGTCGGAGTTACATTTCTCCATCTGTCAGTCAGCGGGGGTTTGGCTTTAGCTCACTACCTTTGAAAAGTCACCCCTAGGCAATAGAGGCTCACATAAAGTTAATGTTGCAGCAATTTTAAGTGGCCTTTAACACCTCCTAATGATATGGTGATTGGCGTTTCTTGGACCACACAGTGTCAAAGACTTGGTTGAGAATAGTGACATCCACCGTATATCTTGTACTGGGCACTGCACTTGTTGTTGTAATGGGTCTCGAAATCTGTTCTGCAGCTTGGCTTTTGCTTCCGTTCAGACTACCTGCCGTTGCAGATAAAACAACTCTGAAGCTGATGCCGCGGAAGATAATATTTGTGCAGCAGTTGAGTAATTTCTGTGCCTCCGCATACTGTAATTGTTTAATTTGATCGGTTGATTTTTTTTCTGATGGTGCTGCCCCCAGACTGTCGAAGTTAAAAGATATCAGCTCAAATGTTAAGTGAGTTACAATCGCCCTGTCTCACTTAACCCTGTTAATTTAACCAGCGGTGAAATATAAATGGATCATTTAGTCAGTAATTAAATACAGTACTGCAGTGTTCCCCCAGTAATTAATACTACATTTAGAGAAGATGCAGTTAGTGCTCTGTGTGTGTGTGTGTGTGTGTGTGTGTGTGTGTGTGTGTGTGTGTGTGTGTGTGTGTGTGTGCGTGTGCGTGTGCGTGCATGCAATCATGTATGTATGTGAGTGTGTGTATATATACAGCGTGTACCCCGTGTCTCTTCCACACCCAGGTCAGAATGAAAAAACTGATCACACATTTCCAGGCTGAGATGTAATTACAAAAGTACCGAGTATATAACCTGCTAAGAATTGATATTAACTTTTGTTTACCGAACACATGTAGCTGCTGTCTGGCTGATTTGTTTCTTTAACTTTCTTACCCACTGACATCAAAGTGAACAGATCAGGTATCCCAAGGTATAGCACTCAGTCAGGAGGGCTTTCTGTTTCCCTCTCTGTAATTTCACTGACAGGTTGCACGTATGTGTGTGCGTGGGTGTGTGCTTGACTAAAGGTGTGTGTATCCGAGCACATAATCGCAAATTCTGTAACAACTTCCTCCCGAACACCTGTTAAATTCTAATGCTCAGGTTGTTAAGGCAGATTTGATTTTAATTTTAAATGTTTTGGTGGAAGTTACCATTGGAGGTGATCAAAGTGCTGATCGCAACGGGAGCACAGGGGGGAGACGCAGCGCTCATTTGAATATGGACCAGAGCGACGGCTTTGAACACCCCTCCCGCAGTGGGTTTTTTTTTACGGGGGGGAGCGGGGATAAAGGAGGGGGCTTGGTGAAAGGAATAACACCCATTGTGTGTTATACTTCCATGCTGTGCACCAAGATTGAGTGTCTGTTCTCTCCTGTCTTATGTCAAGTTAACTCTTTACAAGAAGCTTAACAAGACTTTACGAAGGCTTAAAGATGAACAGTGTCTGGAGTAACCAAACAGTTCTGCCTTGCTGTGAGTTAATATGAGTTATTATTGATCAGTTGTTTTTACAATTCATCACTTTGTGTGAAAAATTGCTGAAATAATTGGTTTTGATTGGAAAATGTCCATCACAGTAGGTGACACTTTCAAATATCCAAAATATTCAGCTTCAGGTAATTTAAAACGAAGAAAAGAAGCTAAATTAGAGAAGCTGGAAACAGAGTGTTTTTGCTTCATATATAACTTAAATGATCAAATGAATATCAGAACTGTTGTTGTTGTTGTTGACGACGACTCTTGATGACTGGCTAATTGTTTCAGCACTGCTTGCTCTGTCTCAGACTGGAAATGGCCTCATGCCCTGATCTTCTAGCTGTAGGGCCTGGCTGATCATCAGGCACCTGGGTGACCCCCACGCACCATGAGATACAGTCTGATCAAACTGCCAGGTTGGGGAGGTTTGGGTTGCCAGGTTGGGTGGTCACCATCACGATCTAGAAGCAGGGAAGAGCCCTCATTAGTGGACAGAAAACCAGCAAGAGTGAACATTTAATCATTCACAACTATCTCCCTAACTGCATCATTGTATTTATCGTGGTCTTGTATTTGGCTATTGTCAGAGCTGTGCGGTGATTAAAGACCAACATTAGAAACCATAGCAGACCTCAAGGCTTTCTGGAACCTTCACCACAGTAAATGAGTGGTAAGTTGTTAATTGTGTGGGCAGTCATTCAAAGCACTGGTTATTCATCAGCATTGGAAGGGGAGAATTAGGCACGTTCATTTGCTCCAGAAAAGTTTCATATAAATATATGAGAAGCCCCTTTGTCTTTTAAATATTTACTCCAACTTTTTTAATATACTATAGACTTTATCCGCTGAGAGCATTTTTACATATCACAATAGGAAATGCACAGGTGTGAATAATAAATTGTATGGTTGCTAAATTCTCTTTACAACCCTGATTCTAAAAATATTGGGACGTTGTACAAAATGTATATGAAAACAAAGCAGTCGTTTGCAAATGAGCTGTGTTCACCAGTTTTCTGAAGTCTTCTTGAGTCCATGTATTAATGTCCTTTATTCAACAACGACTGAGCTGTCCGAGATCCTGATCAACCTGTTTGATGTGCCCAATAAAATTCACAATAAGCAGATATTTACAAAAATCAATGAAGCTGATGAGGTGAAACACTAAATATATTGTCTTTGTGCTGTTTTCAATTGAGTTATTGCATTCAGGTTTATTTCTGTCTTGTACAGCATCCCAGCCTGTTTGGAATCAGGGCCGTAGCTGCTTCAGTTCCAGGCTCTCAGTGTTATGCATGCTGGCTCGTTGTCACACTGAGGCTTCATGATGTTATTAGTAACACATTTTCTACAATGACAAGTCAAAATTTCTGCTGTGAAAAAGGCCTGTTTTCACATTATTAAGGACACTTAATCTCATAGATATGAACTCTTATTATGGCCAAGCCCCCCCCCCCCCCCACTAAACATGGCTTTCTTAAAGACTGGAGACATTGTGCATCTGCTTCATCACAGTATTACACTCACATTTTTACGTTGTTTTGGATACGATGTAGAAAATGTTGTTAACATGTTAAAGTCCCTCAAATGGGTTTTATAGACTGAACCTTAATCAAGGAAGCAACGTTTCCCAAGGCGGCCTGGCTTTTTTTTTTTTTTTTCATAAATTGAAATAAGCCCACATGGTGCATCTCCCTTAGCTTGTTGAGATGGTTTTTAACATCTGCCTCTGGCTTGTTATTTATGTTAGCCAATCTAAACGCTTTTAGATGTATAATTAAAGTGCTAGTTACACACACATACGCGCATAAATACACCCACCTCTTTGCCGGGTCACGTTTTGCATAGGTGAGGCGTTTCTTTTGATCATCATCATCATTAATGGCAACCATCGAGTGAAAACGATGAAACCATAATGCCACACAGAAACACTGAAATTAATTTTTCCACCAAGAGCTCAGCACAGAGAACGCAGTCAGCCAGAGGGTTTTCTTGTGTATTTTTATATACTGTACATAACTCAACTTCTTAGTGTCTTTGACCTTTCAGTGCACCTTCCAACAGTATAACAAAGTAAGGTGCTTTTAATCATCTCTGCTGATGTCTTGGAGAATGTGATGGAAAGCTTGTATATGTCAGATATTTCTGAATCAATCCTCCACATGGGTTTTGTTTTCACTCCGGCCGCTCTTGAGTTTTTTCCTATCTGGAATGCCACTCCTTTAGCTTCACTGTCAGGACCTCCTGAAGTGCTAAACATTGTGTGCAACCTGCTGCTTGTATTTAGAGTCTTCTCTCTAGATATATCAGTTACGTACGAAAGCATTTGTTTTTCAAGTTGTGTTTAAAAAGTATAGTCTAAAAAATAAAGACATGTAATGCTATTTATGTCAGCCGCTTATCTCCTGTCTGCTGAGTGTGTTATCAGTAAATATTGTTGTCAACATGAGTTTGTATGAGTGTGTGTTTGGAGCTGGCCCACGTCCAGGGCCAGAGACATACTAATGACACGGACTCCAGTGGTGTGTTTTACCAGCTCAACTGCTCTCATTAGATGAGAACCTCTGTGCAGCACAGCTCGCCTCATTAATGAAGCGCAGCCATGTGCCGCTGCAGATACGTGCGCTCGCTCGTTCAAGCACATACACCCGGGTCAAGCAGACTGTGTGGGAGGACTCAGGGCTGTGTACACGCACACAAAAACATACACGCACCCTACATCCTACTCACTGTGTGCTGTCCTTCTATGAAGTCCCTCCTCACTGCACTGCCAGCTAACACATGCTCATACATATATGCACACACACACACACACACACATTCTTTGAAGAATCACCATCTTGAATACAAAGTGCACCTGGTCTGGTGAGGGGGCACGCACCTTCTAGCCCTCACTTCTGAAGCTTGTCCAATCACTTTCAAGAATGCTGTCCTTCCACAGATGTGTGTGAATGTGATTGTGTGAGTATATATTTGTGTATGCATGTAGTGTGTGTTTGTGTGTGGTGTGTGTGTGCATGTGTGTGTTGCAGGGCCCCTCCTGATTATAGCTGCTACATAATTAACAGTGATCAGATTTGTTTTGTGGCATAAATGGTGCATGTGTAGAACATTAGGCCTGGCAAGTCTCATTTCACATTCAGCTCAAGGGCTCGGCAGCAGACGGGTCACGAGCTTCAGGGAGCACAATCACAAGCCTCCCTCCATATGGTCCTGCCTGCCGCATCCTCACCAGCGAGGGCTGCGAGTGCCAGACAAGTTCCCCCAAGAACCTAATCGTGTTCAGTAATTACCAAGACCGGCTTTTCTCTCTCTTTTTTTTTCCTCCCTCCCTCGGCCTCCCCCCAATCTCTTGCTCTTTTTTTCACTGCACCTGCATGCTCTCTTCTTCTTTTTCAATCTCATGCTCTGTCCCTGTCCATTGCTTCCTGTGAGATGCTTGTAATATGTTTATTGTTTCTCCTTTTGCATTCTTGCTCTTTACAGTCTCGCAGTTTTTCTGTTTTGTGCTGGATTAAAATCAGGATGGAGATGAGAGTGATTGTGAGAGGGAAAAAACTCAGACACTCCCACATCAGTTAATTTCTAAATTGCTTTATGTGGCTGATGCCGAAAAACCCAGTCCGTCCTCCTGACTGCCTAGAAATTATAAATAATTGTAACAGATGCGCCAATATGGCCGGCCTCCAATAAACGAGGCCCCAGATAATTTGGCCAACCCCCTTTGACAGGCCAATTTAATAAAACATGAACAAAATCTTCCTCACTAATAATTTATCATCCCCTCTCCTCCCCTTTGGTTAAAGTTGATTACCCTGGCAGTTAACAAGGTCACGCCCAGATGCCAGCTTTCTGATAATGCAATCAGGACTCGTTGGAAAAAAGGTGATGACATCCTGTGCGATTTTCTTCAGTACATGGCCTCCGAGTGCAGCCTCTCTTTGTCAAAAGGCTTTGATTTGATGTGTTGAGGAGAAGTGTTGTTGATAGCAGCAGGTGATGCTGTGTTTTTTACTGTTTCACACCTTTTTATTAAGGATATAAGAAAAGAAAGGTGAGAATATATGCAGTAAGGTGATGGAGTCAGTACGTACGTGGGTGAGTGTTAACTTCCAGATGAAGGACTTGAGCATCATTAGTGTATGTACTGTACATGCCCTTCGACTGAAGAGTGTATGCGTCTATAAACAGAATATATCCTGTCCCTTAAAGCCATCCTTTCTGTACACACATGCACATAACATGCTATATGATCTGCTCATAACAGCAGCAGCCGAAGTGTGAGGATAAAATGTCACATTTAAGCGACATGGACATTATAAAATCAATACTTACTTGAACATGTGTGAGTGTGTTAGTTAATGAGTGTGTGTGCATCACAACCTGCTCCTCTGTGGACAGGCCCTCTGCTTCATCCTTGTCGCCTTCAGTTTGTTTTGGTAGTCCCCGCTGTGTGCTGAGGTGTGCAGATGCTGCTAGACCCTGGCTAATAGACACTGATAAATAGATGGGCCATGAAAGCACACACACACACACCACAACGCTCGAGGCGATAGATAGCTGTCCTACTGCCACAGCGCATCTGGTTATTGACTTTGGCGTGGGAAAGTGTCACGTGGACATCCACTATGCAAGCGTTAGTGTATTGAGCTGCTTGTTTAAGATTTTCTACATTGCCATGACTAATTTTGACAAATGCCGTTGAGCCAATCAAAGGTGGAAATGTAGTTTCTAGTCTGTGAAGACTTGAGTGTGTCTGTGATCTGATTATGGCCTCGTCTTTTACTCAAAACGCCATGTGCTTATGACAGCATGCATCACGGTCCATTGAGATGACTGTCACTGTGCAAGCTGGTATCGCCACCTCTCTTACAGGTTTCTCCCTGTATACTGTAATTTGTAATGATGACAGAAAAATAAAAAGCATACAAAGACGACTGCTCTCTCTTCAGTTTCAAGAGGTTGACATTTCTGATTTCCAGATGTCTTAGATTTCCTGGAAAAGCTAGTTAACCTCACTTATCTTTACATTTTATGGCTGGATTATAAACTGTTTTAAAGTTTGTTTAGAGTATTAATAACTGCTTAATGTGCCGTTATGATGAGTTCAACCTGCCGACTTCAACATTGAAAGGGACTCAGTGGATGTCTGGTGTAACTGCTCGTAAATACTTGTTTGTTTCCCTTTTTGTTTATGTTATGTTTTTCTATGGTTTTCTAATAATGGCCAACAGCCAATAAAAACCACTCACAGTGAATGTTGGATAGGAACGTTTCAGCGTAGTGTTTATTTCTTTGTTTTTATGCTGTTTTGGTCAAGGTTAGATTAAAAATCATTACATTTCTGACCTACATTATAACCTCGTCCTGTTGAATCTGACACATGTTGAACATATTTACACGAATCCGACTGTTCATTCAGTTTGGAGCGTATCGTAGGCACTGCAGCCCAGCAAGCCGAGTCCTCATAAAGTTGGATTCACCGTTTGTTTTGTCACTTTTCTCTTGTTCTCTGCACCTATAGGCCTGCGTTGTTCTCTCTTTCTCATTTCTCACTCACAAACACGCATCCTCTGTCTCTCTTTTCTTACAGGCGGCGGTGTCAGAGCAGGTCGATGCTGGAGCTCAGAGGTCTAGCCCTGATTCCGACTGGGCCTCCACCCAAGGCTCAGATCCCAGACCTCAGGATAAGACCCTTCAACGCAGATCCACCAGTTCCGTCAGAAGACAGCAGGTAGGTTAGCACACACTACTGCCAATTATGACAAAGACAGCATGTGGGTGAGCAGCTAACATGCCCACACTTATCCGTTACCGCTTCGCTCAGATTAGATCAAAGCCATAGAGAAGGGATATGAAGGAAATGGTCTGTTGAGAATCATGTGATTTATCAGACCCTGCCTCTGCCAACCTTTGTCCTGAACTCCCCAACACACACACACATACACAGATGCCCCTCCTACTGCGACCAGGCCGACGTGTGCTGCTGGTTTCACGCATGCCTTGGGCTCAGGCACTGGCTAATTTACCGCTTCAGCAGTACATTATGAACAAGAAAGAAGCTTTTGATCTTCTCAGTATTCCGCTCATAAGTTTGGCAGGACATGTTTCTAGATGGCCTCACTCACTCTAAGCTGGCCTGAAGCACATTGTTTGATTTATACAGCTGTCCTCATTATAGCTTCAGTGGACATGCTTCTGTTCTGGCAGTTTATGCATGTAATGTAATTATTTTGTACAAAATAAATAAACAGTATTGACATCATTTGACGTGCTTCCCTGTTCTGGAGGCTCTGTTATGTTTGCCCTATGACGCGCACACACACACACACACACACACACACACACGGTTGTTATGCACCTTCTCTCAATTATTAAGAAACATGCCAATTTTGATCCTAGTAGTGATATTTTAAATTAGAATGGGACTATAATACATTTTTCACACAATACATTTCTTATACCTTTTTATGCTGAATTATAAACATGAATCGTAATTGAATTTGAATTATGTTTAAATCAGTGTGTCTAACACAGTGTACACATTTCAATAGACACCAGCTTAAATTAATATATCAAAAATGTCAACTCTGATTACCAACTCTATGGTCACTTCTTGTTTTTTTTAATTCAGAATTCAGCAGTTTGAACCTTTTCTGTGAGCATTAAATGCGTAGATATCTGTATTGATAGGATACTTGAAACATTCCACAGGTAAACAGGTTGATTGGTAACAGGTGATAGTATCATGATTGGGTGTAAATCATCCTGAAAAGGCTGAGCTGTTCACAAGCAAGGATGGAGCGAGGTTCACCACTTTGTGAACACATGATTGTGTAAAGGAGATTAATACATCGACTCAGGAACACTTTGTCAACTCGTTGTTGGTAAAAACAGTTCATTTGCAAATGACTGCGTTCTGTTTTTATTTACGTTTTTGCGTCCCGACTTTTTTGAATGGTGGTGGTAGTGGAAGTCGTAGCTTTGCCCCTGATCATACATGTATCTATTGCATTGCATGAGTCTACAGAGATTGAATCAAAATTACTAGTTTAACTATATCATGTTCACATGGAACCGTTTTACTAAAAAATGTATTTGTCATATCAATATTTTTTATGTTATTCAGGAATTAAATTTGTACAGTCCAAGTTCAAATGAAAAATGTAGTAGGATTGACAATGGAAAAGCTTTAAATTGAATGAGATTCTAATTAAATGAGGTAAATGTTTAAGATATCATTTTAGATTCAGTTTTCACAGTTCAGTTTCTTTTTGAATACTTTTATTTTAGTACCTGAGTGATGATTACAAAGGTAAGGCTGCTACAGTAGGACTCAGCAGCCACCTACCATGTGGCTCAGTGGCGTGTGCATCTCTTCAGCCACTATTTGATACTCCCTGTCCTCACAAAGTCGATGGGGTTATAAAACTCAGGTTCATTAGCTTCAATAAGTAACATCATATCAACTTTAGAAATCGTGTTAAACCTTGCTTTTATTTAAAACCTGAACATTTTGAGCAGTTGTCGCCCGTCGATGCTTAATGCCTAAATATGATGATGCTCGACCATAAACCTGTTGTGCTTCATTACACTCATTGAACAATAATACCAATCCGCAAGGTCAAAAGCTGTTGAAATGGGCCTTCTGTGCAGCCCACTGCTACCACCTAGGACACAATTTGCAGCTCTTACACTAAGTGCCTAAAGGGAACTGTGATTTTTGGCTGAGGTGACGAGCGGTTCACAGTGGTGCATGGATTGCAATTTACTACACAAAGCAACTGTTCTGAGTGGAGGAAAATTTACTTTGAATTGGGAAAACCTGATTTGAAAAATATTATATGAATATGATATTTACCACATCCCCTCTTTGTGTGTGTCGGAGTAAAGCATGCCAAGGCATCGCTTGCAGATCCTGCGAGTATTGCAGCGCTATGCTGGTTAGAATTGTGGACCATCGCTTGTGAGTGTCAGTGCCCTCAAAAGCCATTCCTGACTTTCCAACACCTCAGTAAAGGCCAGAGATTAGCCAGCTTCAGCTAGTGCTTGCTGTGGGAACATGGTGGAAGACGTTAACATGGACCTCCTCAGCAATGAGAACTATGAAGGTGATGGGGATGCCTTTTCAGGTGTCATAGCCCAGCTCAGCCCTGCCCTATATCCCATGTTGGGCAGCACCTGGCCCATGTTGCAAGATGACAAAGGGGAAAGGGGATTTATATGGCAGAAAAAATCTGCTTCCTGGTTCGGTGACCCCCAGACAGCCACCCACCACTGTCCTGGCATGTATGAAGATGTTGCAGCATTACTGAGATCAACCTGCTCGGCACAGAGTTCTTGTCAAGGGCTACTCTGGCCTGGAAATCACTGGCAGTGAAGATCTGGGACACTTCCCATAGTGAGATGCCTCATTCAGCTCTCAGAGAACTGGGGTTACCCTGGTAACCAAATATAAGTTTGCACAGCGGCACTTTCACTCGGGCATTGTGTTTCTGAGCTGGATTTCTAATAGGAGCACCACACCACGTTGTTTACCTGCAACTTCCAATTCTCAGGTTACCTGCTTTTATATTAGTCAGCTGTTTGGTCGTGAATCTTGGTCTTTTGAATCTTTGTGCTTCTTTTAGCAGATTCTTTGTGAGTGATGGTGTACATTTGCTTTGTGTTTATTTGTGCACCCTTGTGTTTACAGTCAACATACATCTCCCTGTCTATGACGGTGTCTCATCCTATGCGCATACGCACAGCATTCCCAGTTACCCGGGACCCTGAACAAGTTCGGCTTTGAGAGCTCCAGATGCACACATGACACGCTGCAGCAATCATAAAGAAGCCCATTGATGACAGTGACCCCTCTCTCTGGGAGATGGAGAGAGAGGGTGGAGGAGAGGTGAAAGACGGAGGGAGGCAGTCGATGAAATGTTTCTTCTTTGCTTTACAGCCAGTGACACTGACCCCTCAGTGAATAAGAGTTTTGCTCTCGCTTGCATACAGACTCTGTTTAGATACGGGCCTCTCTCCTCATTTCCCTCCTCCCCTCCATCTGCATTGCACTCTCATGTGTACAGAGCCATTACAGGGTGCGATGCACAGGTCAGATCATGGCCGCCAACCAGCTGCCGAGCTGAGGTAGACAGCGGCCTCATCTTTCTTTGCCTCGTGCTCTGTCTTTTATCTTTCAGGCCTGCCTTGTGGAACATTAACAACAATGTCACAACATAGAGCTTCCCACACAAACAGAGGGCATTCATGTGTCTTCTGAACCTGCGGCAGACAGACGTCCAACTGGACCAGAGAGAACACCTGCAGCAAATCTCAGTCATTTGTCAGTGTCACCATGTCATCTTCCTCTGCGCTGCTGGTAGACAAAATACACAATAGTTTATCTCCTCTTCTTCTCACAGACAGAGGAATACTAATGGGTCAATATTCCATATTGTACATTTTACCTGAAAACCTATTTAGTATTCACCCTTAATGAGTCATGCTTCTTGCAGTTGGTCATCTTTACTTTTGAGTTTTAGTCTTTTAGCGATTTGGATTCCCCTTTTGGCCTCGCTGTTTCCCACATGCACATACAGGCTAAGCCAGTTGGCCTGCCACTCATCAGGAATATGCAGATCAATCTGCTAATTAGTTGCATAGAGTCATTAAGGCTGAGTTAGAACACATGGTTGGCACCCATGCAGGCATGGTAGCAGAACCGGGCACACCAGGTCACAAGAGTCAAATGTAGCCCAAAGGCACATTCCCAATAACACTAACATACTGAAATATTTCTGTCACAGGCAGATGATTTTACAAATATGCATGCTGTTGTGATAAAATGAGAATAAACATGTTGTCACTAGACAAGTGACGTGAATGTGTACTTAATATCATCGTATCAGATATCATTTGAATCTTTAATATTTTCGTAATATCAAATTTTGGCCAGTATTTTTCGTTGTTGTTAAATGTTAAGTATTTGCCTTCTCTGATTGCCTTTGTAGTTTGATTTTTTCCTGGTGGAGTTCTCCTCTCACATGCAGGATTCAAGTTGCGAGGCCACACTCGGGGTCTTCACAGAAAATGATTCGTAGACGTGGTGCACCAGACTTTTTAGTCTTAAACAACTTTTCTAACTGAATCGTCACAGCACATAGTTTGTTTGGCTGCACTGTAAATAAACACTGTATATGAGTTGCTCTACTGAGTAGGCACTGAAGAGATGTTTGCTGCCCCCAGTGGTTGATAGATGTATCACTTTGAATTAAACACTTCGATCTCTATTATAAAAATGCGTTGCTGTTTCTACCATTACCCACAGGTGTCACCAAATCAACCAGGGCAGAAACCTAAAGTTTGATAACTTTAATGGACAACAAAGCTTGTATTAGCCGTCAAAACACACTTATTAAGAGAGGGGGCTTATTGACCCATCGTCCTATAATAAACCTCTGCACTCCACCACCACCACCACCTCCTCCTGCCGTACTCCTCATCCTTTCCAGCCCAAGGACTGTTGTATGTTTAGTCACATTGCATATTTTAGCCTGCCATCTGGTCAGCCCTGCCTGGCACCGCAGGGGGCCTCATATCCTCTCATATTCATATTCCACTAGCATATTGTTCCCACTGCTTTTCTACAGTGCGGCCCCAGCACTTCTCCACTTCTTTATTTATTTCTACAGAAAAGGCTGGCTGGCAAACGGCCCCCCCCTCCTAATCGGCGGCTCTTCCAGTTGTCCTATCAAGTGTAACCTGGAGGCCCCTAGTAGAGCAATTAGAGCGGCCTCCCTGCCCACCTCTTGTAATGAAGCCCAGCACATTCTGGAATCTATAGCCCCTTTAGTCTCCCCTAATGGGACATCATTATTGTCAAAGAAACAATGTAAATGGAAATGAACATACTCATTAGCCAGTCGCAGGGAGAAACCTTTGCCGCTCTCAGCTTGCAACTCCCGCTTCCAAACACGCACATGCACACACACATACACACAAAACTGAACCTCCTCCCTTCAGCTTCTGTGGACTGCTGCTCCAGCTTGCTTTATTCCTCCGATACCATGTTCGTTTGTGTGTGCATATGTGTGTACTGAAGAAGACAATGTGCATGTTTTACTTAAGGTGAGAGGGGAGTGGAGTGAACATGGATAATTCCATTATTGGCATTCACTCAGTGTTTCTGCAGATGTTAATTGTTGGATGGGTTTGTGCCTGTGCGTGTAAGTGAAGTGTGCTCAAGTTCTCACCCCAGTACTTCTTTGCTTACCTGTCCCAGGGTGCACCTGTGCAGCGGTCCAGGTCTCTGTCCCCAGCCAGCAGTGTGGAATCGGGAAGTGGGAGGGGAAGAGGAGCAGAACGGAGGATTCAAGACCTTGAGGAGATGTTGCAGTTGAAGGTAGCTGGCTAACTTACATGAATACACATAATATCCTTTCATTTTCTCTCATCTACATTCATCTGTTTCCCCCAACTCTTCTTCATGCCTAACTGTATGTTGTCTACCTTTATTTTCTGCTGTCTATATCACCCCCTTTGCCTTTTCTGTCTTAATATTCTGTCTCAGTCTTTTCCCCTATATGTGTGTGACTGCTGACTGTCAGTGACTTTGAACTACTTAAAGGTATTGTTTGCTGAATAGGGTTGGTGGTGTCCCGCTGATCGATTGGGGCACCAGACAGGCCTAATGGAGCTGCTTGTTGCTCTGGCCACTATCACACATATGATTGCTGCTATCAGCTGCTGCGTTGTCTGCAGCACTGTAAGAGTCACAGCCTCCAAAGGGTTCAATTGCACTAGTGCCGCGACTGCCTCCTCCATGACCTTCTCTTACAGTGTATTTCACACACACGTACACATACATACGTGCACACTAACAGAGCGTGCGTAGGCAGTGAAGCAGCAGGAGAGGAGCTGCTCTGGTGAAAGTGGATGCAGCAGGGTTATTTTTTTTTTCCTTAAACGAATCATCTTTATTGGTCTTTTAACCTTCGGATGCTCTATGACGTCTTCCTTCCACTATTCTTCATTCCCACGTCTTTTTTTCCCTCTCGCTCAAATTTACTGCAAGTAAAACACACTTAATTTTTACCTCTACCCTACGGCTTTTTAAGGTCTGAAAATCTGTCTTTCTCTCTTTTATTTTATGTCAGCAGAGTATATTTTCCACTCCCATTGTCTGTATTTTGTTTGGACTTCCCCCTATAGCTGTCCTCCTCAGTGCTTTTCCTTATTCTTTCCATCTCTCAGGCTGACCAGTGAGTGAGTGATTATGCAGAGGTCATCTCCCTTTCAACACAATCCCAGGAACACATTAGGCATCATTTTCTTGTCAGATCTGAAGTGTCTGAATTACATCACTGGCAGACACCTAGTCAGACGGTAGTGCTCGATGTAGATTCAGAGGACACGCATGACTGTCTTAGTTAATGGTGCCATTTACGTGTCTGCCATTTGAGGGGCATTTACCAAAGGTATGCACAGACAGACTGTGATTGGCAACTCAAAGCTGTGACCATGTTAATAAGGGCATTACTTCAGAGCATTAATTTAGTGCCTGCATTTGCCACTGAGCAACATGCCCTCCATCAGCTATGGTCGAGACCTCACCTCCAGTGTCTTACTACTACTTACTTCACTGTATTCAGTTCTTTGTTCTCCAGTTGATCCTATCCAGTTCTTTCCAATAGAATGCCTTTCAAATTGGGTACGCCAGCCTGTACCATTGACATGTTGACCTTAGCAGCTAACAGCAGCAGACAAACAAACAATTCTCATAATAATGGCCTCTTTTTTCTTCTGCACACTTTCAAGTAAACAGTAGCTGGTGCTGTGTAATTATTTTTCAGCTTGAGAACGTCCACAGATGTGTATGCTGGCTGAGTAAGGGGGTTATATTGATCGGTGGGCAAGGGTCTGTGGCCTGATGACCAGAGCTGGGCTGCCCAGGGGAAGCTCTATAAGGAGCCTGGGAAGCCATGATGTGGCTAATGCCCTGCCACTTGCTCCATCCTGCCCCCTCCTCCATCACTCAGCCTCAACTCTTCTGTGTCCTCCCCCAGCTCCTAGTTCCACCAGTTAACACTGCCCCGGTCTGGCCCCTTTCATTAGAGCCTTGTTTTTGAGAGGTTGGGGGCAGCTTGAGGGGTCCGAGGATGTCTTGCAGATGTCCTCTGTGAATAATCCGCACTAGGGAAAATCCATACTTGTCACATTGGCAGTGTGAACGTGCATCGTGTGTGTGTGTACGTGTGTGTGTGTGTGTGTGTGCGCACACACCCGTTGTGTGTCTGGCGCATGTTTGTGTGCTCTCTCTGTTCTCTTTGTCCTTGTTAATAATAACAGGGCTGAGGGCTCGCATTTCCCTCTCTGCAGGGCAGCCGTGTCATATCAGCAGTAAACAAGCTCCTTCCCTTCAGAAAGCGCTCGACAACTCTCCCTAGCCTTGGCCACTCAAGCAGAAACCTGTCCTGCACTCTTCCTTTCACTTTCTCTTTCTAGTTTCTCTGTTCTCTCTCTTTCGTCTCTTTTCATCAGCTGCCTCTCTCTCTCTTCCTTTGCTCTCTTTCCACCTCTGTTTGTCCTGCCTGTTGAAAGTGTTTTCTTCCTCGCCCTCGCTGTTAAGGTCAGCGTGATGGGGAGGAGGGGTGCCCCTGACAAGAAAAATCTATATATTGTCTTCTCTTACTCCTTCTTTAAAGCTGGAGCCCAATCTTGCTGTGTTTTAATAGCTGTCAACAACGGTGTCGGCAACAAACCCAGCGCTGCAGCCCCCACCAACACAACACGTGCTGGTCATCACTTGGTAACTCCTGTGAGTGACTCTCTTTGCTGGTTAAAGAGAGTGTGCTGGTGTTGGTATTCTGTGTGTGTGTCCGTGGTGCCATTGACTCGTCATGTAGATGCGGTTCTTTAATGATGTCTCAGTTGCCCAGCGAGAGCACTTGTCAGGGAGGAAGGTGAAAAGAGAAAAGACTCTGAACCTGCTGGTTTCTGTCAGGCAAAGGTGTTTCAGCTGCAGACCACTTTAAATATGTAGACGGCGAGGGGCTTTTCTCAACTTCCCTGCCACACTGCTGTACCACATGACGAGTCAATGGTACCACAGACACACACACAGGTCCCCCTTGTAAAAGAGATCATGATCTCAATGGGTCTTTTACCTGGTTAAATAAAAAAAATAAATAAGAAGCCGACACCCCTTTTTCAATTAAGTTATGTTTCATTTGACATGCATCACTTTTTGGAAAAAATAAAAAATAAAATCTTGTCACTGTGCTTTGCAGATGGAGGAGAATGAGGAGCTGAGAAGAGCTCATGATAAACGCCGTGAACGCCTCTGTGTGATTCAGAGCAGCTACAAGACAGTCAGAGAGCAGCTGAAAGAGATGGAGAAGTCCAATGGCTTGTGAGTATGCTGTAACAAACTCTTGGTACAGAACGCATTGGAGAAGAATGGCACCAAATAATTGTTGCACACTCACACAATGCACAGGATTGCATTCATAATACATGGAGGCTCTGTGCATACACAGACACAGTAACTTAGATATCTTCCAGTTCCTCCCAGCAGCAGTCAGTAAGAGATGTTTCAAAGCACATAACACACCTTGCCTTATGTTAAAAACCCTTGTGAAATGCTACAACCCTCTGAAACCACTCACAAATAGTCTTAGGGCCTCATCGCTCTCCACATGTTGTCTGACAAGACCTGAGTGCTGGATCTGGGAAAGTGGGAGAAATTCCTTCCTTTGCTTTTGAAAAGCTCAGAGGTTTTAAGCCCAGTCAATTTGGGCCGTTTTGTGCCAAGTGTGTGTGCGCTTCTGCGCGTCTTCTCCCTCAGTGTTCATTAGGATGTGAGAGCCAGAGGCTGGAGGTGTCTGGTCCTGGGGGGTGCAAGGTGTTTGAGAAGGCCTGTGGAGGGAGGAAGACGGGGGAGGGCCATTTCCTGCTTCGACCTGTTATCTTCAGCAGAAACCACAGGATTTTTACACAAAGTGGAAAATGTGATGGGAAATATCATTAATATAAGGGTCTCGTTCTCTCCATTGTCTCACCCAGCCTTTTCCCACTTTTTCCGTCTCTGTTTCTTCTCTCCAACAGCGTCACTGAGTCCATTTTAAAATGTAACTAAAGGTGCATATGTTTGGTGGCCGCACGGGAGCAAAGTGTTGACCCCGTCAGCTGTTTTCTCTCTGGGTTAATTAAAGAAAACAGCGGTGCAATGTGAGCCCGTGTGAAAGTGGAGTCGGGGAGAGAGAACGTGTTCGGTGCTCAGCTCGACTCAGCTCATGTCAGCTCAGCGTGGCTCAACAGCATGTGTCTGAGACAGTGGGAACAAAGACAGAGAGATGTAGAGGGAGAAAACTCTCAGAGTCAACACCAGTTGTGCTGCTGCTGTACATTTAAGTAGGTTCTCAAAGAAATGTTCCCTTTGGTGAAATAATAGACCTTGATTTTATGAGAAGACAACGTGTCTGTTTGTGTAAGAAGACAAACGGGCCCGTGGTTCGGAGTAAAGAGCTAAGAAGTCCATGATAATAAGACTGTAGTGTCAGTGTCAGTTGATCTGTATTTCATGACTGATTTGACATAAAATTGATGCAATAGGCAGCTTTGCCCTTTTCAGTCAGAGCCCTCCATGGCACCAGCCAGTCACTCAATGTTATGATCCTGGCATTCATTTGGCATTAAGCCCCATCCTTAAATAGCTGCCTAAACCCACTGGGGTAATGCCAGCTTGAATGAGAGACAATAGAAAATGACTTAAATACTCCCATTAGTGCTTGGAAATCAGGGCCCTAACAAGTCAGTGGGGATAGGCGTTGAGTCTCATTGCATTTCGAGCTTGTTAGGGATTTCCCTGTAGCTTCCATGCTGTGTTGTTGCCTTTTTGGAAAGATGCGGGGGGTCGTTTTTGTTCCCCTTTTGTGTGCAGGACCAAAAGATAAGACTGTGATGTGTCTCCTTCCTTACCTGCCACACACATACACACACACACACACACAGATGCCTGTATTACAAATACTGCACTTTATAAACACAGTATGCACCAAATAAACTATGTTAGTGATAGACTCTACCGTCATTTTTCTATACCTTCCAGATTTTATTTTCCCTCATATCAATCTTCACTTCTAATCAGCAGAATAAGGTATCGTATTTGACAATTGGTAGCTGTAGGGCAAGCTGCTGAGTGACGTCATCAGTGTGTGTGATAGCCAGTCCCGCCCAGAACGGAACTCCCAGCCAATCACAAGGCAGACGAAGGGTCCACTGGCTCATCAGCATGCAGGTGGTGAGCAGTTGGCCAGTCCCAGTGAAACCACCCTGCCATTCACCATTACCACCATATTTTCCTAAAATGGCATGAAGGAGCTGCAGAAAAAAGCCAACTTCTTCTTTATATTAGAGAAGGGAAAAAGTTTTTTAATCAGACTGGGGATGATGGGGGTGAGCAAATAAAATTAAAGGTTATTAAAGCATCCGTACTCTGATCAAAGTTGCGCCCATAAACAGATTCCCCCTGAATCAGAGCAATTAGCCGCAGCGGCGTGGAAAAGTTCTCTCTATTTCCTCCTGCTTAATAATGGAAACTAGGATGCCATAGGGGAGGAAGCACTGAGGCCTGAAGAAGATAGCTCTCTCATGGCTCCATGTTCAACAGCTTTTAGGCCCACTGTAAACAAATTAAAATGTATAAAGCTTTACCGTGACTTAATAAAGCTTCATACACCTTTCATAAGGAATGCAGTTGATACACTACATACCTAAAACTCACACAGAGACAATTCAAACAGAGCTGTGGGTAAAATATCATGCACTTTTACAGCTCCAGGCAGTGTTAAGATCGCTTTGGCTGAATTTGCTCTGTGCTCGCAGCAGAATGAGTAAAAGTGTATCAATCTGTGTGACTATACAGTGAGATTATCCGTTAAGTAGCTTTGCACTCTGGGAAACTAACCCAAGCCCACAGATAGCACACATATACGCTCACACACACATACACTGCGAATAAGTTCAAGAGCTCCAAATTGCTCACAGGGGCATTAGCAGTATTAAATGAAAACATTTGCCGTTCCTCAGTAGCCTCCAACTCCCAGGCACCAGGGTTTAACTAGTATTAGCGTAGCGTGGCTGTGTCTACATTGCCAATAATGACCACGGAAAAAGGAGCCCTCCGCAATAGCAGTGACCCTCACAATCCATTTCCACACCTCTACCTCACTGAGTAAAAATGAGGAACGGCAGTATGTGTGTCGGTGTATGTGCGTGTGATGAAAACGGTATTCTCTTCTCATCTGCTACTTTTGCAATCTAGATTTCTCACTAAAAGCCATTTTAGTTTGCAAATTAACGGCTAATTGGAATCGAATGTGTTGGGCTAAGACTGATTGATGAGTTGGGTGTGTGCAGGGATGCAGTTGGGAACAGCAGGGACAGTGTGTGTGTGTGTGTGTGTGTCTGTGTGTGAGTTGAAGGGGAAGTTCAATGGAGGGGGCAGCCACTGAGCACAAAGTGTCATTAAGTATTCATAAGTGAGGTGTAGACATTTGAATGACCTCGTTTGCGAGTGTGTTTTTGCCATTATTTACATTTGCATGGCACACAGGGAATGGTCCACCACCCTGCCGCACGGGCGGTGCCCTGGGCTCTAGCAAACATGCATACGTGTGTACATGATTTGCCACTGAAATGTCAAAGTCAAGGCTGCTCATTTGAATACTGCTAAAGATGGCTGAATAACAAAAACAGAGTGAGACTAAGGGGCCTTGTTACCCCATGTGAATTGGCCAGAGGCAGCAAGGTAGCGTACAGTACCAAACATTTCCCTTGTTAGTATGTTTGCTTTCCGTGTGTCATAAGTGAGGCTATCTCTTCAATTCTGCGTGCCTCTACATTTGTGCTTTTGTCTTGTATATTGTGTCCAGGCCAAGTGGAAGGACGAAGCATGCAGAACCGTGGCAGCTGAGACAAGAGAACAGTGATGCGGTGTGGAATGAACTGGCCTACTTGAAAAACCTCACCAGGAAGCTCTCCATTGAAAAGTAAGTCACCTGCTGTCAAAGTTGTCTGGTCGAGACATAGATAGTACCAGCACGGAGTGTGCACTGTTTAAAACTCCTCTCTCTCACATGTGTGCACACATACTGGCACACACTCCCACTGTCCCCTCTTGTTTGTGGGTGTTAACATTTGAGTGTGCCCTTCCCAGCTTCACAGCATCCACCTAGCCCTCCACATCATTACCAGCCAGCGGGGGCCAAAGCAAGATCATTAGACTCGATGCTCATTTGTAAAATTGGCTGCCCAGAAATTCGCACATAAAAGTGCAGGAAGTAAAATCACATTATCAGAATCCCTGGCTGGGTCTTTGTGAAATAATTGCATGTTTAATGGATCATTTATGCCAAACTTTTGTCCTGTTGCTAGTGTTATTAAGTGAGTGTCAATAAGATACTTAAACTACGTACAGTCTGTAAGCCGTAGTAGTGTTATTTGCTGATGTTGTTGACCTAGAGTTTGGTGACTGTTCTGCAAGGGGTATTTTTCATTTAATTTCTTTCTTTGTTGCTTAGTTTTTTCCTTCTCTCTCTCTTTCTGTCTCTGGGTGTAGCGCAGCCATTGTCTTGTTTGATCTTGAGGAGCCCCTGTAACTGTACCACTATAACTCTATGATGCTACACAAAGCTTGGCCTAAAGCCACAGTCTTCCTCTCTCCTATCTCCCCCAGCCTTCACCTCTCCTCACCTCTTCCCTCCTCTATCCTGTGAATCTGTACCCTTCTCTTCCCCTCTTCCTACTCGTCTTCCCAGTTGCCTCCCTCCGGCCCACTGTGATGCTGCAGTAGGCTGAGGCCAGAATTCTGGTACTTGCCCCCCACCCCGTCTACCGCTTTTCCCTCTGCTCACCCCCCTGCCCTGTCCTCCTAATCCCAGCTGAGCTCATTATGATATAGCCCGGCTGCCTCTCTCCAAGCCTGAGCTGTCTGAGCTAATTACAGGCTAGCAGCCCTAGTGCCGCCGATGCTGCCTGTTAAGGGATGTCCATCCGCCTGCCTGCCTGCCCGGCCACGACTAGAGCTGAGCAGAACGGAGCTCTGGATGGTCGGGGGTGGGGTAGGGGGGCTGCAGTGAACACGCAGGGTCCTTGGAACTGACCTGCAAGGGGAGGGATGGAGAGCGGCTGGCCTCTTTTCCTAGCTGTGTAACCGGCCTGTCCTCCGGGGTTAGTGTTGATCCCCTTCATGTGCCCCTGACCAGCTCCACCTCATCTCCTCCATTCCTGCCCCCAGGGCCCCTCCTTACCCGGGTGGCTGGTGCAAAGTAAACTTGGCCGGGGTCTTTAAACTTGTGCTTTAGAAAAACTCTCGGTTCCAGGGCGCACATCGGCACACACACATAGCTCGGCGTGTTAAACTGAGCAGAAGCACACTGCCCATGTTTATTCCATTTCTCACGTTCTTCCGTACCAGTTGTGAGAAGGAGTGAACGGATAGGGTTGTTGGGATTATGAATTGAAGCCAGTTTAACCAAAACAGCTTTCCTCTCCTGCAATGCAAATTTCTGTGGAGAGACAACAGAGAAGGCAAGCGTGTGTGCTTCATTGTGCTTCAACAACAAGAGTTTGTGGAAGCATAAGTGCCAGGAAGCTCTTGGGGCAAGCAGTTGCAGCTTGTTGTTCCATTGACCGTATTATAGTGATTGTGCTTGTGAAGGTTATGCTAGATAAGTGTTAGAAATTAACCACTAATGGCTAATTAACTCCTGGCAGCTGAAATAGTTAGGGCCAAATGAAGGCCCCTTATAAAGCTTTAAATGCTTAGTGGCGGCCTTTAGAGGAGCGTCTCTTTTAAAACTCTCCATTTGTTTCTCATTCACTCTTCCTCATTGTCATGATATTGTGCACAGATGCTCCCTACCACCTCCTCCAAAAAGAGCACTTGTAAAACACTGTCTTGAGGCCCAAATGACCATTTCCCAGAATGAATATTGCTGGGATAACTCCTGCACAGTGGGTCCCTACAGTGTTAAGAGGACGTTATAAAGCCCACGCCCCCCCTCTAATCTCTGCACTTGAATTAGAGGTTGAGCAAGAAGGTGAAACGGGCCTGTTTGTCTGCTCCTTCAGCCGATTTACTGAGGATGCTGTGAGCAAAGAGAAAGTTCATTCTTTGCCAGCTTTTTACATGACTCCAGACAAACATGTATGTATTGCACCAATGTTTATGTGCCCCTGGAATCAGGTCATTTTTAGGTCAAAGCCACTTTGGCCTTTGATGAATACAAATATTGGGGCATTGTGGCCAAAACCAATGGTGCAATAAGTGATAATTACATATTATGAAGACAAATAGTATCCAAGTCAGTGTGTGATTATTGCACTGAGTTTATTAAAACTGGAACCTGAATGTTTGACTTTTGCACAAAATGCTGTCTGATTGATTTTTTTAACATGTGAAAAACTCATTCTGTTAATTGTTATTGTTATATTTAAATGATCAAATAAAGCCTATAAATGGGCTGAGGGTTATCAAGAATAATTTGAACAATTTTTAACACCCATGCATAAGCATGTGAGTCTGAGATCACAGGAGCAGTCACAAAAAATGACTTCAAACACTTTTTTACACTTACACACAGCAGCTGACAGACAGAGGAGGTCAGATTATTTCTGTTTCTTATTCTGTTTCTGTTTCTGGCTGAATGAATGTTACTGTTATTCATAAAAAGGAAGCTAAAAAAAAGGGCAACGAGAATGCTGAGCGTTCAAGTTTGATCAGGAGTCATTAATAAGCCTGTGTAGCACATCGGGTCCAGGAAAAAAGTAGTTTAAGAACACGCACGCAAGGGCAACCAGTGCAGAAACTACCGATAATTACCGTCAGTTATCAATACAAACACACATTATTAGACTGTAAGCACTTAATCAAACCAATAACTTAACTACAGTCAGTAAATGTCAGACAGCCTTATCACACTGTAGCAGTAACATAGTGTTTCTGTGGTGGTGACAAATCAATAAAAATATTGAGTGCTCCCTGCACTCTCTGGAGGTAAAATATTACGGCAAACTCTGTTTAAGCAATATGACATATTAACGATTCCTCACACATCCGCAGAAACACATCACCCTAAAAACACAAGATGAAAGATGTCATATGTCGACATGTCTTGATTCACCAAACTGTGTTTCCTTGCAAACTTTACAGATTTTGGATTTTGTCACCTCAACTCTCTACCAGCCTCTATTTCAGTTGGTTTCAAAAAGGAGGATTTCTCAGTAAAATACATTGTGGTTGGTGGCATAGACCTATCAGCATCACTGTAAATTGTATATTGCTGAATGCCATATAGAGATCTCACAAATTAGAAACTCATACAGTTTACACTACACTATACAGCAATGTGCATGTAAACTTTGAAAATCCATGTGTATTAATACTTAAACCATACAGTGTGTAGCTGCTTGTATTTATCACATCACGTTAAATATTAGCTGCAGGTTCGCTGTAAATGTTTACAGAGTGAGAGAAACTGTTGTGGAGATAAGAAGTAGCTTAGAATGAGGAAATCCACAACGGCCAGTTTGGAACAGGGCATGCCAAACTGGGCTTGTGGCAGAGGGGTCATTACAGCCACACCCCAGGGCTTCCACAACCGTGCTGTAGTTCCTGCCTTGTACTGTTTACCTGTTGTTAAAACCAAAGTAAATGAAGAAATTGGACATTGTGTCATGAAATTTGGTGTGAAAAATAATCAATGTACTGGAAACGTTCTTTCTTTTCTGTCACTTAAAAAGCTGTTGACAGGAATTCAGTTTATGTGTCAGACTCAGAAATTCGTGTGGATTAGAAATGGTGCAGTCATGTTGAATTTGTCCCTTCATGAATTGATGCTATCCATCTCATGAGTTCAACTCTCTAAAATAACCTCTCCTTTATGGAATCGTGCGATTATTATGCGCTGACAGAATCTGAAATGAAGACCCATTTCTCAACGTTTAACCGGTTTAAAATAACTCTCAGATGCACGCTGCACAGACAAACTAGTCGACACCAAGGATGGTTTTTGATTGAGATTTCCTTCTGGTTATAGTAAAGGGCTGGAAAGCAGCTATGGACAGGGTGGGCTAGAAGATTCGCAGTGGGATCATACTATCTGCCTCATTATGCATCTGTCTGCAGCACTCCATGTCCGTGCTTGTTAATTGTTGTTAAAGGTCTGTTGCTAAAAGAGGCAGGGATTATTTAGGCCCAATAAACAGAATAAACACATGCAGCGCACTCTCAGACTGAAGATGCTATACTCAGACGACATCAAAGCATAAATTAGCTAGCGATTACTGGGGAAAAAGCCTTTGAGATCATTTGCGCTGCAGCAGCAGCGTAAGCTCCTGTGTAGAGAGTGACCATTATGGACGTGAACCTCCCCAGTAAGCGACGTTGACTCTAATTAAGTTTAATAAAGTTTACCCTGGTGTTCCTCACATTTCTCTATTTCTTTTCGTTTCATCTTGATTTGCTAAAAGGTATTAGAAGTAATGAGTGTCTTTTGCCCCCCGGACCAAGGCTTAGTTGGAGGAGGGACACATTTGCTCGCACAAACGCACACACACACACAAACAGCATGTTTTATGCATGTTTTTAAATCAGACAACTAAGGTTTTTCCTTCATTAATTATTGGGTAAATTAATTATTTTGTTAAAAAAAAAACTTGGTTTATACTTAGTTATTAATTATGATGCAAGCTTCAATGCACCATTAAGTTTTAGCTACAGTAGCCTTATAATAAGATAAAATTAGAGCATAAAGAATGTAGTTAATTCAAAGAACCAAACCTTAGAGATAAAATTAACACATACAGTAGAGAATGTAATGTGCCTACAGTGTTTCTTTTCATATTCAAATAGTCATGGACTTCGGAAGTGGTGTTTTCTTATACAAATGTCTTTTTCTTCCTGTTTAATAAATACAAAATGATGGTATTGTTTTATTGCACATTAGGATACCTAGCGGCATCAACAAGCCTCTTAAACAGGGAATATTGTGGATGTCTTAAGTTGTTTCCACCAGTGGTTATTGCATGAATCCCCACTTACCTCTCATATCAGTGGCCTGTGGCTGGAGACTCTGTCTCTGTTGCTGCTGCCGCTGCTTCGCCTGCTGGTGAAGTACAGCACTGAGCCATGGAAACTCCATCAGTTACCATTTCTGCTGACAGCAGTGGCTTATCCACCCAAACTCCCTCCATGAATGCACAGCCCTCTAGCCTAAGCTTAACCATAGGGGAATCCCCACCACACCCCCCAAAAACAAGATTCTTTCCCCTAGCGATAAAAATGCCAGAGGTGTTTTCGCTTTCTCACCCAATTCCCTGTTCTTCCTGTGTATTTTTACGTGCCGAGCAAGAAACCAAGAGGCGCCTGGCATGTGAAAGCAACAATGGCTGCAGATGATGTTGTGTTGTACACCCTTGTGGATGGAGGCTGGCAGTTTGTGCTCTAAGCTGTGTTAGGTGCAACGCAAGTAGAGACGAGATCAAATGACATGGAGTGGATAGCTCAGGGCTGAAGTTCTAGCGCTGCACGAGAGAGAAAATGTTTTCAAAAATGGGCCAAAAGAGCGACGTGAGACACAGACTTACATTGCAGACCACATCATTACCAAACATAACACCTGTCTGTTGCCTTTAGTTTGGCTTCTGCCAAGAAACTTCATTTGCTTTTATGCCAGCTGAGAGTTATTCTACCTTAGGTAAAGCAGGTAAGTTGAGAGGGAATTGAAAATTGTCCGGCTAGCTTCATTTGAATTATCATCCAGATTTTTGATGTGGAATACTCTATAGGAGATATAGCTGTAGAGATTTCCTACATGGGTATGACAGGAAAACGTGGTTTCATTTCAGATTAATTTCAGGTTAATGGAGGTAGTCTAATGTAGGGAAAATGTTTTTCAGGTGGAGGCTATAACCTGATGCAGATCTAAAACACAGCTCCTTGAGGCTGGGATTTAGCTCAGTGCTACAGCAGCCTTACAGTGTCGCCTGAACACCGTTTACAATAGTCAGAGATACTCTGTTCCCATCATGAGGACACCAATAGGCTAAAAATAGCAAGCATCTGTTTATCAAACAATTTACTCACACAAGGAAGCCAAGTGTGAGGAGTGAAGACTGTAAGGGGAGATTGAAGCAAACACCTTTCAAGGAGACATTTTTTTGCAGTTGAAAATGAAGTGTAGTTTGTTTTAATGTGTCATGAAAAGAGAAAAAGGTTGCACAGATGTGGTTGTATTCAGTGGTGTAATTAAATGAGAATTTTCCATCATTGACCAAATGAGCCAAAAGTGTTGACAGACACTATAATTCCAAATGTGATGTTTTGACATAAAGCAAAAGTCTGCAACATTGGGATTCACATCACGTACCTGAACAAAACTAAAGGAAATGCTGTGACAATGACTTTGAGCAGAATACCAAAATACACAACACAATGATTGAACTTGTTAATTTTACTTTCACCAAATTACCTTGGTGAATATTGAGGATGAATGACTGAATTTGTGTCATTGCTCTTGTAACATTCCTAGCTCCTCTAATTCCCCGTCTATGACAGACTGCAGCACACACTGTAACAGCTGAGCGTTACTGAATAAGGACGCAATAGTCTTCCATCTCTACAATGTTGTGATGTGAAACTGGAGGCCTCTGGCCAATGAACTCCATCTGCAATCTAATCCCCTCTCCATCCAAGAAAGTATGCTTATCCTTCAACAAAATTGAATGCTTTGCATATGAACTTTGGTTTAGCATCAATACCGTCAGCATCCGAAAAGGCATAAAAGAGAAACATGAGATGGAACAGGCTTCCTCCACATACTGCATATTTCAGCCCATTTGTTCCATTAACATCCTGGACACATAAGGCAGTGCTGGTGCCTCATCGACTTGAGTTCATTTATGGAGGAAAATCTATAGAGGAGCGACACATATCCATCTGCTTCCTCACCCCCCTCAGGGAAAGTCATTTGTGTACTTATTTAAGCTGCGGTCAGCCATTAGACCAGGCCTCTACTGGACTGTGTGGGCTAAAAAGCTAATTACTTTCTTTCCCTGCGCTATGGCGATAACTTTTCCCAAGTCATTTTCTTGGCATATGTATGGAAAAATCTCTTGGTTGATCTAGCAAAATTAGATTAGTTGAAACAGGTGTCTAGTTTGAGTTAATTGCCATTATGCTCATCATAGTTCGCCGTAGCCACAAATGCCCTGTTAGTCCTCAAACACTTCAGAGTGTATCACGCATACTGCACTCGCTGCACGCCTTAAGAAGTCAACCAGAAGGAAGACCTACTGTTGTAATGAGGTTAACTGAGGGAAGAATGCCACTACAGTAGCAGCAGCTTGTTTCTAGTGTTTCCCTCTGACTCTGTGGAGCAGAGGGGAGGGAAATTAGGTGTGTGTTTCAGGTGTGGTTGTCTCAGTGGGCTTGTGTGTATCCTCAGTAGACTTCAGTTGGGGTCCTAATAATAACTTGAAAGTGCAACGTCTTGAGCATGGCTCCACATAATTAGCCTTTAGCAGGAATCAAGCTAATTGCAGAGAGGTAATTGTGCACACTTTCCAGTCTGTTTGTCTGTTACACACACACACACTCACACAGATGCACACACACTGTACTTTCCTACCTTGGTGTTTCATGTTGCTTGTCACTTTGATTTCCAGATGAATTAAAAAGCATTTTAATTAGGTGATTTTTTTCACCATGTCGTCTTTTCTGTTGGGAAGAGAAAGCCAGTGCATGAAATTCAAGTTAAAATGTGTGATAAAAGTTTCTACAATAATTGAGTCCACAGTGGAATCTAGAGAGATATTTGTGGAGATTTAAAAAGATACTCATTATACTGTACAAAGCTCGTGTTGGTCGTGGTTTTCTCTTTATTTTTGTTATTCCATTCATGTTTGAGGAAGGATAGATTTGACGTCAGAGATGTGAAAAGTTTACCGTGTGTGACTGCAGAGCTGGTCTGGAGGAGGAGCTGGACATGCTGCGGGTCCAGGCTGCTATGGACCGGGCCACGGTGAAGGAGCTCCACCTGTGTCTTGCCAGTGAACACCAAGGTGAGCCCTTGTTTTTCCCTTTGTATTGCAAAAGCTTTATGGCAACTTAAAAATAACCACCTAAAAATGATTCTTTAAAGTCATTTTTGTCTTTTCCATTTCTTTTTTCACTGTTTCTTTTCTGTTGATCTGGAAATATTTTGCTTAAATTGAATTTATTCCTGCATTAATTTTACGGTGTTGCTCTCTACAATGTTTGCCAAGGATGTTGCCACAGTAAAAACACTGGAAGCATCACCTGTAATGGTGGAAAAGTAAGCCTGTTTAACATGACAGCACCTTTAAGCTATCCTCTCACCTCTGGGCCACGTGCGTTAGTGAGCAGAATTAATAAGACAGCTCCCAGTGGAATTAATAAGACAACTCAATTAAGACTTGATCAACTCCCTGCAAATTGATTGGGAGATCAAGTAGTGCTCATCTTGTCTGCATATATCATTCCCAATGTTAAAATGCACATCGCTTTCAATCAAGTCTGCAAGCTTTTGTCAGACGCTGACCACCGCAACCGCTGGCTTTAATTAACTAGTTCAATAACAAATCTGTCCTAGATCACTTTAATTTTCTTCACAACCAATGATGGTGTCTGGTGGAGATGCACGTATGTGATTTAAAGGATGCCACTAATTAAAATAGTGGATCCTCTCCTATTGACAGTCTTGTCAGGAATACTACGAAGTAATCTCCTTCAAAAGGACATACTTAGTTTTACATCTTCTCAGACACTAATAATCACTAAATATAAATGTTGCCCCAGTATCTGCTCTCTTCTCTTCTGTGTGATCATGTTTCACTTTCTATCAGGTAAAACTCATTCAGAGCAGTGTTGTAGATGACTAGTCTCACAAAAATGTTCAGAGCGGGAGTTTAATGCTCCTGAAACTGACACAAAGACCTTGAGAGTAGCTTTACACAGTGTGTTCTGCAGTACTGGCGTTTATGTTGTAGTGCCACTAATGTTAAAGTTGTGTTCTCTCTGTATAAAACATGCACTCTTGGTACCATACCAGTCTTTAAAAATCATGCATGAAATGATGTGGAGTTACTGTGAGGGGGCAGGATGGTAGTTGATAGTTGTTACATCATCACAGTTTTAAATGTATTATCACAATAACCAACTTGATCGCATTAACCGATGTTACTGAGTAGGAACACACCTGCTACACTGGAAAAACACAGATGCATAAGTGAATACCTGATATATTTTATTTCAAAGGACATGAAGCACTTTTTGATGTAAACTTTTTTTTCCTCACTGTTCGATATTTTACTAAAATAATGGTTTTATACATACAAAACTCACTTAAAGGTCCAGTGTTTAGGATTTAGTGGCAGCCAGATTAGATTAGATTAGGTTGCAGATTGCAACCAGCTGAATACCCCTCGCCTCAACCCCGGCTAAAATGGCTGTTAAAACATGAAAAGCTCTCTTTAGAGCCGCTCTGGGGCTACTGTAGAAACATGGCGGTACAACAAGGCAGACCCCTTGGAAGAGGTCCTACTCCCTCTGTAGATATGAAGAGCTCATTGTAATGTAATGAAATGCAAAACAGTTCTTATTTTCACGGGATTATGCACTAATCAAAACATATTCACAAATATTTCTATTCCATTTCTGCCGTATTCTGCCAACAGATCTTCTGAAATCTTGCACTGTACGTTTAAATGATATTTCACATTATGTTATTGAAGGAAAAGACAAAGACTAGGTCATGGAGGCACCGCCTATTTTCGTTCTATTTTAGGTTTATAAAGTTGTTAAAATAAATAAATAAATTGTATATTGCATGGAAGATAAACTGTGTGAGTCAGTAAATGCCAGTTTTCATTATTTTTTACTTAAGTAAGGCTGTGACACTTTGGCAATATTTGGAATATTTACATCTGGACAACAACCAGCATGTTTAGAGTCAACAGCAAGTAAACTCAACATTATTAAGAAAAAAAGTGCGAGTGGCCACAACATTTGCTCCTGAAGAACCTCTGTGACCCGAACAAAGGGATGGAGGGTTGAAGCGCTCACGCCAGGATCACACTAACCAAAGGCAGCAGATGAAAGGAACGGGGCCTTTGTGCTGCAGCCCATGAGGAGACGTGGGAGGGACGTTAATATATGCCGCAGTGCCAGGACCTCCTCCAACAGCGAGTGACTAGGGAGCCACCACGTCTTCTTATCAAGGTAGTGCTGAGGTGCCAACTCCCAAGCCACCAGCACTGGAGCTGGATAATTGTCTCCCAACCTGGTTATGTATCCAACGAACCCAGCAGCCCTCTTGTCCTATTTGGTGCTCTGTCTGATTGAATGTGACATGCTGGGAAGACAAAAGAGCTGGCTAATTCAAAGTAACAAACTTCCCTGGGCCAAGCGTCAAATGCAAAGCAAGGGAGCAGCAGATCCTCACAACATAACCCTCTCTCTTCTCACTTTCTCCATCTATGGCTTCTTTTTCCACTCAATCTCCAAAAGATCAACTGACCTGAAAAGTCAAGATCCTGAATATTTAATGTTTTCACCCTCGTTGTACAAATTATTTTGGTCGTCCTGCCATGAATGTTTAACGGGAGGGAATGAAAGGCAGAAAGTTTTATATTGTTTTGTGTTGTCCTTTGCATCTAGGTGAGCAGAGAAGATATTGCTCCTTCTGCAGGTGCATGCTGTATGTCAAGCAGTGACACTGAGGCTTGTTGCATTGTGTATGCGCACATGAATATGTGTGCATCAAATCCCCGAGCACTTTGACTCCTGCATGCATTCTGTTGTTATCATAAAGCCTAAATCACATTTTCCAAGGCCACTATTGAAGTGCTCAGAATAAAGCAGCATGTTAGTCTGCGGAGATTAGTTGTCCATCGGGGAAACATAGTGGACTACAAAGCAGTGCAGCCTGGGGCTGTGTGCTCACAAGGGATTCAAGCACTTCTCTTCGTTTGTTTAAGATCCCTGGAGAGAGGTTGCACATAGTATGTGCCAGTGTGTGCTTTTGAACACTGTTTTCCTATTTCCATGTGGACTACTAAATAAAACAACTTTCTGTTAATCGGGAAGAAAACAGGCTGTTTGCTAAGATTTTAGGAACTGGAGGTGGATTTTAGCAGTGAAAATGTGCCGTCCCTATGAAAACAGCATCAGTGATTCTGTGTTCCTTTGATTTGATTGACAAAAGAAGAAAAAAAGCGACTGGAAATGGAAATGAGACCTTAGTAATGCTAATTGATTTAATGTACCCTCTTTTTTATCTTTCTATTGATTGAGCAGCCTGAGTTTGACACATCGTGTCACAATAACATTGTTCCCCTTTGCAGAATTGCTTCACAAAGTGGTAGAGGAGCGGCAGGTCAAAAGCAGCACTCCGAGAAAGCTTTCTGTTTCTTCAGAGCGAATGGAACAGTCGTTTAAAAAGGTACAGCGCTATGCCGTCACTAAATGTTCTTTGTCATTGCCAATGAAAGGAACCTGGAAGAGCCATAACTACACACAATGCCAGTTTGAGTTTGCTCAAATGTTCTCACTCTTTGGCCATGTAGTCATTTCCAAGACAGGTGTCAGCTAGGAAGAAGTTTGTTTTTATCACAGATCAATAAACTTCTACAAATAAGCAAAGTAACTATAGAGGTGGAGTAGAGAAAGTTTTACTATGTTATCCCAGAAAACAGGAGATAATTAAAGCTAAATTCTTATCAGTAGGTTGCACATGTTAATGCACACATGTTTTTAACTCCCCTGCTTGCATGAGTTTATATGTTGCCCCCCCTTCTGCCGTCATGGCAGTGAATTATCAAGACTGGATATAGCCATCTAATTTTGTTTGAAAGGTACCAGGCTTCACCAGCGGGCAGACTGAGAACCAAATACAAGGGAAAAATTGCCTGGAGGCACAAACCCAGCAGGCATCCACTGTTCTCTTAAACAGTCTCCACCAAAGATCTAACAAATAGACTAAGTGCTCCTGGTTGCTGCCTAGTTAGGGGTGATCAGGGTAAGGGAGTGCCAGTCAGATGTCCGTAGCCTTGCCAGGCTGGGGAGTGGGGTGGGGTGCTGCTTCCCTCATTGGTTCAGCCATACACGCAGCATATATGCATTGGCACATAGACCCTTGAGAAAATGTCTAGAGGGAGAAACTGCTGTGCGCATGCTACCACACACAGGTCAAATCAGGAACTGGCCTTTCTCATGCTAATTGTCACTGATATCATGTAGATGTAGATGTAACTGTAGAGCAACAGCAGAGCGAACTCAGGCTTGGATTGTTGTTGTTTTCACCAACATTGCAGCAGCAGTGTGTTTAGAAGTTTTTATGGTAAAAACAACAGATATGCAAGGGGAAAAACACTGACTATGTTGTACCACTGAGGCCCCATATCTCTGATTCCTTCAGATTGAACAGCTGGAGCGGAGGATGATGTCCCTGGAGGAGGAGACGGAGAGGTTGAGGGAAGAGAAAGAGCAGCTACTTGAGGCCAAGGAAGACTTGGCCCACAACTGCTGCAGACTCAAAGCCTCCCTGGATCATCTGCGAACCCAGGAAGCAGTCCGTGAAGAGGCAGCCCAGGCGCGGGCCCTCGCCCAGGGGGAGCGGCATCGCGGCGATATCATGGCTCTAGAAGCCCGGCTGGCTGCCTCTCAGAAGGAGGCTACCAAGCTTCATCATCAGTTGCTAAAGCTGAGACAGGAGCTAGGGATCCTCAGAGCAGCCAGGGACTTCTATAAGAACCGTGCAGCAGGACCAGCGCGGGCAGGCGGGATTGCTAACAACATTAGCAGCAAGGTCAAATTCAAAACAACCAGACTCAGAGGTCCACTACGCCAGCGCAGCCACCGAACAGTCAGCCCCAATCAAGCCATCAGCTGGCAAGGCCGCAGCCCCAGTCCCACTAAGGACGAGTGGGAGGACATGAGCGTCGATAGGTAATGATACACACGCACACACAGATGCACTTACTCTCACTGCCTGCCTGCCTCATTATTTTTAGGTGGTGTGAGTGGCGAGGGTGGGCTGGCTGAATTGCGGGGGGGGGCCCACGCAGCATCGAGGGGACAGCGTGCATATGCAAAGCGTAAGCAAATGGGTGATTGAATTTCATCGTCTGTCTAGTTGGTATTCAGGAGCCAAAAGAAGAATGCGAGCAAGAATGATAGAGAGAAGGAGAGAGGAGGGGGAAACTACTGTCAGATCCTGTGAAATATCCTGGGACGCCTTGCTTGGAGCTTATTGACTGAAATTTGCATGCAAAATTAGCCACCTCTCCACACAAAGTTGAACCGATGCCAGAAAAGCCCAGGGATAAGGGGGCCGCCACAGCCTTGATACCTTCCAGTGATGCCATTTTCATGCACTAGTCACGCTACCCCGAAATTGACAGTTTGGCAGTTTGATTTAATTTACTGGTCCTTTGCATATTCACTAACCCCCCCTTGACAGCGCTAAGGATCCCCCTGCAAGTACCAAGCCCCCCCACTCACCTCCTTCACCCGCACACACACACACACACACACACGCACAACCATACATGCACGGAAGCTAACCCCACCCTGTGTATAGTCATGTTGGTTATCTTGTGGCATGTCAGTTCACAAATGTGTGTGTGCTTCTCTTATTTCCTCCTGTCCCATCATAGCCCCCTCCCAACGCACACACACACAGACAGACACACACACGCACGCACGCCTCCTTTCCATCTCATCCACCCTCCTCTTTCCTCTCCTCGCCTTAATTTAGTTAGATAAATTTTGAATGACCCCACTCGGCTCAGTACCAGATGTCTACAAGCTGTTTAACACCCTGTAAATTAAGAACCATCGACAGTAATTATTTCATGTATGTTTTATGCAAAAAAGCCACTGAGCCAACATTTGTTGAGTGATGGTTGGAATGATTTGATTTCAAACACTCAGAGCTATCGCTGATATTTATTTCCCTTCTCTTTCTCTCCCTGTGTGCCTCTCTCTATCCGCTCTCTCTTTTGCTCGGTTCAACTAGCTCGCCATCTCTTCACCAACTAATTCATCAGGCTGTAATCCACCCCATCTCTATCCACATGAGGCCGTTTAACAGGGACTGGGTGCAGCTATGCCCCGCTTTCCTAATGCCCCTCCATGTGGCTAATAAGCAGTAGTCTAATATACGCTTTACCTGAGAGGAGGATCTAAGTGGATTTGTGAAGAAGGGGTCTGAACTGAGACGTTGTCTTATTTAAGCGCCTGTCAACTGATTTGTTACTGTAAAGCCTTCTGCATCTCTTATCTCGCAGCAGTCTTCTTCAGCAACCATGTCTGGTAGGCGCTCCCGGAAATACAGTTTTCCCGCCTAAGGAGGTTCGGCCTAAATAGTGCCAAATAAAGATGTCAGACTCGTTAAGGCTACTGACAAGTCTTTGTTTTTTCCCCTCCTTTTTATCGCTCCCTCTGGCTCCCTCTCTCAAGTTTTGAGCTGCTGGAGGCAGCTGACCATTTTGAGCAGATCAGCAGTTTTGTTAGAGAGCAGGACAGAATGAGAGCAGAGGGGCATGGAGAATATCGCTCTGAATCATATTGAATTGTTCTGTTAGTAAATCTGTAGTGTCTGTGTTTTTGATTGTGTTTCTATGTTTGATATGTTCTTAATCACCTCATTATAGATGGGGGACAAATAATTGGCAAGGAAAAACAACAGCATAAAGTGTCTTGCTTTGGTTTTGGGCTGCCACAAGCCACAAGAACAGGTTCAGTTTGTCTTCTCTAGTATTTAGGATTAATAGTGAGTTCAAAGTTTAGCTGTCTCACCAGCGTGGCGCTAGTAGTATCCAACTGCATGTAACCTTGGTCTTAGTGGTGGTGATTAGCGAGCCTCAGCAAGTCCCTGTGCCCCATCCAGACCGGGTTTAACCCTCACTAGCCCCCAGCCCTGTCATGTTCCAGTTAGATCCTCTGTCTGTGGTCTTTACCTCCGCTGCCTCTCCCAGGCCCCACCTTAATAAACCCGCCAGCGTAAATGTCACTGGCTTCCACCTTCACGTCAAAGGTCACTGTCAATAAACCTGTGTGTGTGTGTGTGTGTGTGTGTGTGTGTGTGTGTGTGTGTGTGTGTGTGTGTGTGTGTGTGTGTGTGTGTGTGTGTGTGTGTGTGTGTGTGTGTGTCCATCAGATACAACTTTGCCTGGCTCCGCTCAGCCGTGCCTCTCACACACGTCTGTCACACACAGAGGGCTAATGAAGGCCACAGCCGCTCTCATACATGTTGATGCATTCACCATCAGCACCAGACACTGCAGCTTTTCACTTAATTTACACCCACATTTACACTTCCCAGCTCAGAAATTGGATGGGACATTGATTTTTCTGTTGGGCGGAGGTGGGAGGGGTGGGGGCGAAATGCACATATTTTTTCTTGATGTCAACTAAATCAACCATAAAAGGTAAATTGGATTTTTGTCCAGTGGTGGTACTTTCAAAACCAGGGTTGTGGGTTCGACTCCAGGCCTGTAGTAACCCGTCTCACTTTTCCCTGCAGTGACAGTGGTGAAGAGTACTTGGACAGTCTCAACAGTGTGTCCTCAGGGACAGCGCCTCACAGACAACAAGCTCACAGAAAGGTTGGTCCGCCCCTCATCCTGGAATTATTTTTGGAACAGAAAGTGAATAAACTTCTACAGTTAGATGAGATATGTGTGCACGCCTTTACAAGCTCCCTCTGCAGGAGTAGCATTTTACTTTCTGTTTAGATTTATATGAACAGTCAGCCTTTGAATCATGTGTGATCTTTTTGAATTCTGCCACTATTCCAGCGGTATAAGATGATCATAAAAGCTATTTCTGAATCCTTAAAATACTGATTACAAACTGTCACTCAGTTATTGAAGCATAAGCTGTGTCAGTGCAGTATAAAAGTTGTACTTTTTGATACTAATATTCCGAGTAAATGTGTAAAGAAAGAATCTATTCGTACCAAACAGAATTTGATTTAGTTTAAATTATGTAAACAGCTATTTACAGCTACATTGCCACAGCCATGCAACCGGATGGGATTAATTGCCACGTCCATTTTTTGTTTATTTTGCCTTATAGAGTGATTTAAGGAAAGTGCTGTTTGCTAAAACGTTGCCAGATTTGAATCAACAGCGGTCAAAGTGTTGAGTGAGATCATGCAGATAGTGTTTTTTATTTTATGTCTTCTACATCTTCACAGTTTTCATCTTCTACACCTGTGTGAGCTTCCCATTGTAAAGGCACAAAAACAAACTAACAATCAGACTTCTATATAGGTAGTATTTTATTGAGGTTTATGTGATTAGTCAACGTATGGATGATTGTGAGTATTCCCGTAACTTGATTTGGTCCGTGCCACTTTATACACTTTTTAACTGGCTGCTCTCTTTGCTCTTACATACACAAAGGTTTCCTGTGTGTGGTTGTCGGTGCTCCTTCTTTTCCCTCTCCTCTCCACACCATGAAATCAATAGGCCTGGACCCTTGCTCTTGTCCACATCAAACCACTTCACAGCAGGACATGGCAGCTCCAAACCCCAGAGAGATATGTCCGTCAAGAAGAGAGATGAAGAGAGGAAAGAGGGGGACCTTTAAAGATATTGTCTCTCTCCTCTCTTCTCGGGAAGGTGGAAAGAAAGAGAGGGTTGTTGTTGTACATGTAACCAGGGAGCTGTCAGGGCCCTTCCTCTCAGATCGCCTTTAGTTTCCCCGGCTCCAGATCCGCTAAACGTGCCCATCAGCTCCTCCCGGGCTCATCGCCATGACAGCCCTGGCCCCTCACGACGTGCTATGTCGCAAACCAAAGGGTTTGTCTCCCCTCGCCTCTCTGCAAGGTACCGTGTGATCAAACCTGGCACTGATCAAATCCTACCTGACCCCATATTCAAAGGAAACAGGCAGAGAAGAAGGAGGGTTGTGGTGGTGTGGGGGGATTCTTTGATGTCGCTACAAACGATGGTGCAGTTGGGAGGTGTCACACATGCACACAGGTTTACACGCTTATGAGTGCAAATGACTCTACACGCTCACACACACGCGCGTCACACTGTAGGTTTTCAGACGGTGATTGAACAAAGGCGGCATTTGCGAGCATCTGTCAGGAGTAATATCCGTGCTGAGGAGCGTTCAAGTTGAAGCTGGTTGAACACGCTCAGGTGAATTATTAAAGCTCGTGGTGATTTGTCTTGTCGCGTTAAACTGAGCACTCCCTGTGATCATAGTGTCATTATGAGCTGCGTTTCAGGAAGCGCAACATGTCAACTGCTTGTGTTACGTTTAACAGCTGCTTTTCATCTCCATGTCTGACTTTTCTGCACCTTCAGTCCTACAGGTGTTCACTGCTCTCAAACACAGAGGCACCGGCGGCGGAATCTGGCAGAAAACAAGCCGATGTTCCGGCCCGAGGTAGCATACGTTTTCCTTTTTCACACCCATGCAAAACTACAAAAATCTAATCGACTATTAACTGAAGCAGGAAGAACACTCAATGTATGTACACGCCGTCGATCGGAAACAAGTATTTAAGAAGTTAACAAGGTTTGTTTTTTTGGTTTGTTCGTTTGTTTTTTCAGAGCTTGACACTCCTGAGTTGGTTATAAATGGAAAATGTTAATCATCACAGCTTTCACTCGTGCATACACAAAGACACTTTTACATACACCTGTTAACTCCCAGCAGTAGCTTCTAAATAGGGATTTGTTCCGTGCACTTGTCAACTCTGAGGTGCCTGCGTGTACTTCCTCCTGTTAGACGATGAACAGCATGAGCCCTGGGAACGAGGGACGAGAGGAGAGAAGAGGAGGTGGAGGAGGAAGAGGATGCTAATGAAGACCCAGCGCTGCTCCTCCTCTTCTCTGCAGCAGCGCATAGAGTCCCTACAGCGTCACATTGACATACTGCGAGGCGCCAGGAAAGATGCTGCGCTTTCAGCCAGAGAGCTGCGAAGGGCCAACGAGAAGATCACAGCGCAGCTCACCTCCCTCACCGAGAAACTCTGCAGCAACAAGCAGCTCACACAGGTAACTCAGGGAAAAGACACCGGGAGATGAGTAAACGGGAAAGCCAATTGTAAGTGTTGGGAAGTTTCTTATTTTTCTGTCTTTGTCTTCCTCTTTGTGGTTCTTTTGGATTTGCTGGGTGCAGCAGTAGCAGGTCCTTTGCCCTTATCATGCTTAATAAGTGTGGCTGACAGGCCTACCCTCGCCTGTGGAGGTCAGCACCACGGAGCAGAAGAGAGGAGGAGAATCTCTCTCTCCCTCTCTCTCTGCTGTTGTCTCATCCCACTGAATGTTTCAACAGGCCAGATCTCCACAACAATCTGTGTCACTAGCAGTTACATTTCTCCGAATACGTGCAGCTGTGTGCACAGGTATACACGAGGTGACTGTTTTTCATAGAGCCTACTGCCACACACTCATTTAGTTATTTAGTATCTGCCTCCAGGAAGGAAACTCTTTGACTTCGTATAGACTATAAATAAAACACCAAGCACTTTTGCCCTAAACAGTATCTTTCCTGTCAGGGCCTCCTTGTGCACACTGACATATGAACACACACACCAACACCTAGACAGACACAGTCGTTAATCCGACAGGCAGGAGACTTCTTTTGGGGAATTCAGACATAGCAGCAGCCAGTGAGGGCCCACTGGATGCCTGATTAGGCGCATGTGTCTGTATATCTACTGTGCAGAATAGTACAGATACAATATATTGGACTTGTACACACAGGTCAGAGTGCAGCCCGCATAGTGTTGCTACCTAGGAAGTGGCCCTCATGCTCCCACCCAGGCATCTGATTGCTGAGGCCCAACGAGACCTTAGACTCAGACGCAGCAGTAAAGGCACATGTATGCGCGCACACATACACAAACACACACTGTTGCGTGAATGAGTGGACAGAGAGGGATTTGTTGTCTTCCTGTTTGTTTCCTCTTTCCTCCTGCAGTATTAATGCCACTCCACTGGAGAAAGTTGGAGCTGACTGAATGGCCAAAGCCAGGTCTTGTTGCCCTCTCTGGAAAGGGCAAGAGGTGATGGACTTTGGGCTTGTTCCAGCCGGTCCTGGCCAACTCTCCAACTAAAACTCTCTGCTTGTAATTGGCTTAGGACAGCCTCCACAGGGGCCATCATGTGAGAAGTAGCATGGCAGTTTCACAGAAACTTGTTTGTGTTGCTGTGTCTTCCTGATCCTTCGGCCATTCCGTCCTTCCCTTGTTGCTTCCTTCCTTACCTCCTTCCATCATTAAGTCCTATTTCCGTATTCCTTCCTTTCTTAGTTGCTTTCCTGCTTGTTCTCTTTTTTTATTCCCCTGTAGTTGTTATTAGTATCATTGTTCTTTGTATGAACCTGGATTTGGGGTTTCTAAATGTGTTAATAACACATTGAGCAGCTGCTATTTAAACAATATTTTGCTGCTCTAAAATCTGTAACATGAGAGAGGAGCAGACCTTCAGTGCCGAGGTGTGATGTGCTTAGTCGTGCTGTACTCAGCCCTACATGTTCCAGCCTAAGGGGAACATGTGTTCAACAGCATGGTGGCACTTTCATCACTCAGTCACCAGCAGCACGGTATCCCCACAGATGTCTCTATCAGCAGCAGTCTAACAGAGCAGTGCAGAAATCTGTGGATGCATCACGCTCTTTTCCCTTTCTTCCCAGCATGTTAGTCTTAAAGAATCATTCCTGTTTATTACAGCAGGGGTCAGCTATGAAGACATTACACTCAGCAAAGTAATTGCTGGGATCTGGAAACATGGTTGGAAACAAACCAACAGTTTAGCCAGGTTATCTAAACCACTTTATTTGGAGGTAAAACTGAAAGCGTATGCCTGGCAGTGTCAGTCATGATGCCTCATTGCACCTGAAAACTTTGTGAACTCAAAGCCACGGCAAGTGCTGTAGGGGCAAAGTTGAAACAGAATGTCAGTCCGTGAACTGTGATAGATATTTGCACCTTTCACCATTCACCTTTCAAATAAGTTTTATCTGACCAGGAGGTTTGTTTAAATTCCGTCTGACCAGCCGTGTTTCTTGCCCTGTCTGTCCTTTGGTGATGTTGCCACGCTCCTCGATCTCAACAGTTAACCTTGAAGTGTTGATATTGCTGTTAGAAATAACTACAAAAATAAGACTCAAGTTGTAACAAACCAGAATAATCCATTAAAGCGACATAAGAAGCTTAAAAAAAACCTCAGGTGACAGGTGTATCATACCCCCCTAATCCCGCCATGTCTTGACGAAATGTGCTAGTCACGCGTATCATCCAAATATGGGATCATTTGGTTGTTTGGATTATCTACCTCACTCATTACGTCCTCGTGTACTTCACTTTACAGTGTGCTGTGACATCGCCTCTCAAATTTACCAGCCTCATCTCGTGTCCTACCCTCCTCTAACATGCAAGGGGCTGGGATTATCACGGGATTAGACTGTGCAGCAGACATAACTGACTGTACTTAAAACGCTCCAGACTTTATATGAATTTTAATGATAGTTGCAGTGAAAATCATGTAAAGAATCTGGCCAGCATTTATTTAGCATGATTTATGTTGACAAATTTATTTAGATTTTGGGGTTTGCATGTATGACTGCATACATTAATTTATGCTCTTGAGCATGTGGCTTTCAGCAGCCACCTTTATCCTGCTTATGATTGGGTATCGCTCGGAGCAGCGAGACAGTGAGACCACAACTCAGATGGGAGAGAGAGAGAGTGAGGTGTCCTCTCTTCCAGCCTAATAGACGACCAGTACATCAGTCCATGTCAGTGTCATCTCTCACCAGGGCTGTAAATGGCCTGTGAAATCAAAGCCTGTCTTACAGGAAGTGTCATCAATGCCACTCTTAATTCGTGCTCCACCGCTACTGCAGCCATAGCCTCACGTTTGGATTCTATACCCGTCCTTCTCTCTCTCTACCGCTCATTCTTCATTCTCCCTCTCCCACCCTCCCCGGGGATATGGCATGTGCGTCTTCAACAGAGCAGAGGAAACCTAAAACAAGAAGGATTCTATTAAAAGGTGTCAGCCAGCAACCAGATATCAATAACCTCCATGTATGCAGAGCAGAAAGCAAACCCCTGGGAATCTGCGGTTTCACTTGGGTGTATTTGTGTGTGTGTGTCCTAGCATTTAGCCCATGTGTGCAGCACACGTCTTCATGTATCATGTCTCCTATTTGTGCCATTAAGCATTCTTGATGTTTGAAATGATACCGTATCAGCTAATTGTGGCAATATTGAACCAAACTTACAGAGATGTGTTTCTGTCTCATATTTTTTTTAATAAGCAGCCAGAGAGCTTTTTTGAGCTCCACCGCACACGTGTGGTTGAAAGTGTTCACCTCAGATGCTTATGTTTAGAATCACTGATACACTGTACATTGTACATGATCAGCTAGTGCCATTATCGTTCATCACACTAAACCCAACCACTCACCAAATGCTGAACTCCCTCTGTCCCAAAGTGCTCTCTGATTCTGCAGGATGGCTTTATTATGCATGCCAATCACAGTGAGAATTAGGCCCTATTGACTGGGCACCGGCATAATCTGTCTCCTAATTAGCATAAAAAAGGAGATTTATCACAGCTGAGATATTAAAGCAGAGCCTGCAGCTCTCCTGTGGCTAAGGCATACAGTATTTCCAACATATTGTGTTTACTTTGAGTCTGCGTTTATCACATTCATGTAATGTGAATTTAAAATAAAGACCTGTTTAAGTCAGGTGTTTTTTTTTCTTTTAGCAGTTATACGTTTTTACATTGTGAAGAAAAGATACCCGGGGTTTGGATCGACTCAAACTTTTTTAGTTTAACGTCAGTATATCCTGTCTTCCATTACTTTTTACCTCTCGTCATCCTATAACAAAAATATTGGTTTCCTTGGTTTAGGAACAGTAACAGTAGGCAGAACTTTTGTTTTTAGCTGTGGTATCATCGCCAGTATCTGAGTCCACCAATTTTGTCTGTCGCTCAATCTGCAGAAGATGACCTCTGACCTGGCTGGTATGGAGCAGCAGAAAAAGGTTCTGGAGATGGAGCTGGAGCAGTGGAGGCAGATCACGTTCCCCCAGCAAACTCCACCACCACCACCAGCACCAACACCACCAGTAAACGCAGAGTGCTCATGCAAGGGCAGGACCATCCCCACCTCAGCTAATCCTGCCCCTCAGGACCTGGGGGCTGAGGTCAAACAACTTCAAGCCAAACTTAAGGTTAGCGGTTATAAGTCACGAGTAGTATTCTGGGGTTAATGAACTGCACTCACACTTTGTCTTATTGTGCACGCCCTATTAGGTAAATCTTTTAATAGGATGATGGTGTTAAGCACCATGTTCATTTCCAATTTTGTGCACTATGAAGCTTGAGTGCATAATACCATCAATAACAAGGACAATTTTGAGAGTATTATTTCTCTTTGGCTCAAAAAATGCATTAACTTCTGT
This sequence comes from Chelmon rostratus, assembly GCF_017976325.1. NCBI lineage: Eukaryota > Metazoa > Chordata > Actinopteri > Chaetodontiformes > Chaetodontidae > Chelmon > Chelmon rostratus. The sequence continues at coordinate 2,708,353 of NC_055660.1, forward strand.
CTGTACAAGAATGTTTATGGACCAAAATAGGAAAATGTAGTTTATGAATTTTGAACATGTGAGTTTGAATTTCCTTTTGGGTGCCTTTATGCATTTATGTTTTTAGTTGGAAAAAAAAAACAAGCAAAACAAAAATCGATATTTCTGAGTCACTTTACCATCTGACTGGTTTGAACAGCCTTCAATCCTTCAGGTCTTTCAAAACTCTGAAAGAAACTCTGTCAAGGTTTTACTTTTAAATCATGTAGTGTAAAAAAAAACAAACCAAATTCTTGAGCCTTTCAGTTTACACTCAACATCACCTGAAATTGCATGTGATTTCGACATGAATTAGCATTTCTTATCATTTGATCTTATTACAGAGCACCTGTCAGAAAGATGAGAAATGGGGAATAGCAGTAGAGACGTGCCCTACATCACTGGGAATAAAGTGTGAGTGGTACCACAGTATTATCACCCTCTCCACAGCCAGCTCATCAGTGTCACCGAGCAGATTGCTGCTGTCGTTGCACACAGCCAAGGAAGTCATGTCAGGTGACAGCAAAAGGGAAAGGCGAATGATGCACTGTGGGGGTGCACGCACCGAGTTAGCGCATTGTCAAAAGCTTATACTGGTACAGTTCCCACTAGAGACTTGGGGCCCTTTACACTGAAGTGAACATGCACATTCAAATATCCATCAGTCTTATGATCAGTAGCCAACCTGTCGTCATGAGCATATGTGTTAATATGTCATAATGCACAGATATAAGAGATAAAAACAAGATATAAAAGGCAGTGATTTTTAGAATAATAAAATATTAATGAAAAATATTTCCTGCTCCAACTGTCAGCTCCAACTTTAAAATCGTTTTTCCCCCATTTAGTTCCCTTTAAAATATATTCAGTAGTATAGGTCCATAAATTGTTATTTTTTCTAATTACTCCCCTTATCTCATCCACTTTGAAAAATACTGCTTTCCTCTTAACCTCTGTTAGCACCTTCCACCCTCCCGCTGTAACTATAATGAGGAGGCATGCTGTGCCTGACCTGTCATCAGCCGTGTCGTGAAAACCTTCCCCACCCCCTATCATACACACTCGAACACATTAACAAACACACACACCGTGTGCCCTCCCCACAGAGTGCAAGTGCGGAGGTCACAAGGCAGGTGGCAGCTAACAAAGCCCTGCGAGGCCAACTCCAGGAGAAGGAGGACAAGCTCCGCCAGCTGCAGGACAAGTTAGTTTCACACCTTTTTCTTCATTAGTCCTTTCTCTTTGTGCTTCCTTCTTACAGTTGCTCCGCAGTACAGCACTTAGTGTTCCCTTTTTCTTTCTGTGTCCATCTCTCTGTCTTTGTCTCTCCATCTCCTGTGTCTCTGTCTGCATATTCGCACATTCTCTGCAGCTCTCATCTGCAGTGTTTGATTCCACCAAGTGGCAGCACTCTGACTGCTGCACTCCACTAAGGCATGCCTCTCCTCTGCATGAATCATTTGTGAAATTATGCATGTTCTCATGAACGGGTGAATAAAAAGGCTGAAGGAATTAATGTGCATGCACATGTGTGCATGTGGGTGTCTTGTGTGTCATGTAGTGTGGTGCTGCTTATGTGGGTAGCTGATGTGGAGTGCTGATCAAAGCAGCGTATTGATTGTTTGTGTGCCGCAGGAGGGACCATTTTGGCCCATGACACTAAAACCCACACAGCATCACTCTGGCCTGTGGGCCACAAGCCCTAATGAGTTACATGGTTCACGTACTGTAGCACTCGCTGCATTACATAGTCAGAATGTATAGCTATAAACAATTCACTCAGGGAAACTGTAGAGATTTGAGCAGTGTTGTGAAAGGCGTACATCATCATTCTGCGTTAGGATCTCATCTTTGAACTGAGAGAAAGGTACAAAGAACAACTTGGCTTTCCTACTTCTTGTTCTCTTTGTCTAGTATGCTGTGTCCTCTGCCTGCCACTCTCAATAATGCATCCAGGGCATGTGTACAATCACAGTAGATATGTGTTTGTGTGTGACCAAAGCGCAGCGGATCACAGCCAGACAGAGCGAACATCCCTCAGCTGAGCTTCCACCACAGCCTCAGCCTCTTGTCACACACTCAGTCACTCATGCACACACGCATGTAACTCACCGTCTCTTCTAGACTACCTCTCCATTTGCCTCCATGGAGGGACCCCTTCTCAGAATGAAAGACATGTCTAGACGTCTCTGAAATATACATCTCAGCACACACACAGGGAGCAAGGCTGCTTCGCCTTAAAGAAGAGAAGGGGGAAAAAAAGAAATGAATTTCAAAGTATACCGGCATGTCCTCAGTCAATATCCGGCACTATGGCCCTGCCTTATTTATGAAGCTGCTTCTTTCATCTTCAGGCCTGTTGTCTATCAGCCACATGAAACGTCCACCCGCACTTCATTCTTAACAACATACACAGAAGTGTGCGCTCTCGTGCTCTCTTACGCACATACGCTTCAGACCACTGACTGTTATCATTACAATGCACGCATGTTTGATGAACAATATTGCCAACAAGCGCAGAACAAAGGGAACAAACGTGTGAGTGATTGGGATATAGTTTGAGGCTCTCTTTCTCTCTTCCCACTAACACTCATAAATAGAGATCACACGCTCCGGCAGAAGCACCATATATCCTCCATTCTTTTTTATCCTCTATTCTTTTTGGGGTGCAGAAGAAGAGAACATCTAAAATAAATGTTGTCGGTCTAATTGCCATTAGCATTGGGGCAGAGGGAGCTGCTGGGGCTCTTATTGCTGCTCTCCGTCTTTAAGTCAACACCAGACAGCCATCTGAAAGGTTCAATATGGGTTTTCTCATTAATGGCCAAATCCATGGGGTAACCAGCCAGCGCGACTTCCCCCCAAAGACCCCCGGCTAGACTCCTCTCTCATTTAATTTAATGTCACTCCAATAGGACAAGCTCACATTTATTTAGCCAGTCTGCCCTCAGGCATTCATCCACCTAGGGAGACAGGGACATTTACTTACACGAAAGCATTTGCTCCAGTGTTGCGTCATCTGTTTATTTAAAACACACAAACCATGATGCGTGTGGGAGCGAGGAGATCCACTACATCTTTGAAATAAAAAAACGGCAAAAACCATTTTAATTAACTGCATCCTTATGATCTTTATTCTATTTGTTCTAATTCCCCAAGGCATAGACAACCATGAAAAATGCCTCATATTTGCCTTTTATGAAAACTGAATAAAACATACTAACATACTGAGCCCATTTAACACAAGGCCTCACTATAATATGGCTGTACAGAATGCTGTAATATTAAACATGTCAATACAGCGGGTTATCGAAATAAGAAGTGACACGTGGCGCATGTTTGCAACGGTTAAGACATGAATAGCTTATAATACAAAGACCTTGCCTCTCTTTAGGGAAGTATTATCAGCACAGTGCAGCAGTACAGTACAAACAAACAACATTTTTTGGAGTGTATTCTCTTCATAATCAGTTCTTCCCAAGCAAAGTCCCCCTGCTGATTTGTTTTTTTTTATGTGACTGGTGTAATGCTGAGCTGAAAATAATAAACATTTAAATATTGATTACAGTCTTTCAAGTAGTGTCACTGCTGATTCAAAATGCCGTTTGTCAAACAGGACTCCCCAGTCACACTTAGTGGGGTATTCCCCGCCAGAGCACTTGTTCTAATATATGCCAGTTAGAATTATATATGCATCCTTATTTCACCCCCCTCCACTTACCCAAGCAGCATGCTAGTGTATTTAGTTGTCATAATGAGCTGTCATGCCTGATGCACTGCATGGGGACACTGTGCCTGCCAGCTTTGTGTGTGTGTGTGTGTGTGTTTGTTCTGCTATGTCAGTGCTGTACATGAGTGTGTGCATGTGCCTCAATGTGAATATCCTTGTAAAATGCATACTAATTTATGCTTTGCGCAATACTTGTGTTTGCCTTTATGTTTGTTTCCAGGATGAGCCACACGGAGAGAGATGTCAACATGAAAAGGCAGCTGGTGGAGGACTTGAAGACGAGACTGAAGTTCCTGCAGGAGATGGAGAAAAGTTACCGCGGACAGGTGGAGGAGCTGGAGAAGAAGGTGCATATAGCACGTCACAGCTGACACAGTCATCATGTGGTCTAGTTAGTTTCATGCTCCTTGGTAGAATGACAGAGAAAACTTGGTATTGTGGTGCTTTAGTGACCATTAATTTTTACTTCATTAATTTGAGGGAAGCTTCAGATGGATGTGTGACTCCGTCCTCTCAACAGGTGAAAACTTTATCAGAGGAGGCCTCCAACAGGAAGGCCCTCATTGATTCTCTGAAGAGGAGACTAAACGTTGCAACCACAGAGAAAAGCCAGTATGAGGCATCCTGTACAAAACTGAAGGAGGACCTGGAAAAAAAGGTAGAAACAGCCACACTGCCAGTTCTCACGAGAATTGAAAATGTTCTATGTTTGGAAACTTCTTTTTTGTTTTAAACAATTTACTGTGGATAGTGACAGTCAAGTTCAGTTCAGTACCCGTATGATTAACTCCTCTATCCCTGTTCACTGACACGCTACTCTGTCATTATTAGTGCTGGGTTGAAAAAATCGATCCGCCGATTTTAAATCGATTTTCATTTTATTTTAAAAAAAATCGATTCTCGCGTCCAAAGATTTTTTTTAATACATTTATATACGTATTTTCCACACTATAAGGCGCACCGGATTATGAATGGCCTATTTTAAAACTTTTTTCATATATAGCTGATGTGCAGACGCTGTGCGCTGAGTTTCAGGAGCAGAAATCACATAAACCACGTTTGATTAATATTTTAATTGGCTATTATTTAGCACGTATCCATATGCGCCAGTAAAAGGATGACGGCACGTAGAGAGTGGAATGCCCTTTACACTTTTACCGCTGTTACTTCGGCCACGCCCCCTGACTACAGAATCGAATCGATTCTGAATCTCAAGAATCGGAATGGAATCGATTCTTGAAATCTGAATCGATACCCAGCCCTAGTCATTATATCAGATCACAGTTTAGTTGTATGTAATGAGTTGGAAGAAAAGAGGTTTCAGCATGAGGAAAGAAGTAACTTCCATTCATGAATCTTTACACTGCAGCTGTACATTTCCAGTCTTCTTCTTACAGAGAGTAAAGAACATTTCACCCTTTTGGATTTTTTAAATGTTTATTGTTGTACAACTATTAATCACAGAAAATGACACTGACACTGATCAACAGAGAAAGACTCAAATGTCAAAGTAAAAACAATCAACAAACTTATTTTGCCTGCTATTTTTCTATACAGGAGCAGCGCATGCATGCCTTGCAGGCTCGTGTTGGAACCAGTGAGCAGGCTTTGGCTGCACTGGAACAGACAGCCACTGAGCAAATGGAGGGATTGACCCAGCAGAGCTCTCACGCCTTGGGCAGGCTTCAGAGACAGCTAGGCCAGGCCTACTCCCAGCTGGAGCAGCTTCATTCTTTCATCAAGGTACTGCACTAAAGGGGCAAGGAATCAAAGGTCATAGGTCAAGAGATGGTCTAGTCAAATCATCTAACTCGCCTTAAACCAATAAGGTGTGGTGTGCCTGCGTGGTCTTCACCTATGAATTGAAATGATATTGTGTGGGTTTCTATGCATAGCACCTGGTCTAAGGTCTGGACTGTCTTTTTCCAGAGTTCCCCAGGCAGTTGTGGAAATACTCATAAGGCTTGCCATTTTCCTCTGAATGAGGGGGTTGCCTGTGAGTGTGTGTGGTGGAGAGGAAGCTCTCTGACTGCTGTTGGCACTGAAAAACAGTTTGAAGTATCCAGCCTTCTTGGAGTTTCTGTTTGGGGTCCTCAACACTAACTTGCCATAGAAACGTGGATCGGGAGGAGCAGCCTCAGTGGAGTTTTGCTGTTGTTCTATTGTGCTAGTCCATAATGAACTCCACGTTGGAGACTAAAATAAAATTAGTGCATACTGTAATTTTACCTGGTCCCAGAACACAATAGACCAATTGTCAATGGACAACTGAACAACCCAGAACTTCATATCTTGGATGATCAAGCAAAAAGTGGACCAGAGCTGTCAACGGATCATCACCTTCTGGTTAGTTGGTGATGGTGGAGGACGCTGTCAGACAGACCAGGTAAAGACAGATTGAGGGTCAACAGGGAGCGTCTGGATGAGGCCTTCTGCAGTCCCAGATCTGAATATTTGGTTAAGGTTTGGAACATAAGTCTTCAAAGCCTGGGTTGATGCTCATGGTTGTGGCCTGAAGATCATCGGTGGCTGTCAAGGCATCTAATGAAGAACTCGATAGCAGACAGGAATCAAAGACACCAGGAAGATTTGCAGTATCTGTGGATGCAGAAGCCAAAACTTGTGTGTGGGAGGAATTGGGGAATGCCATGGAGAAGACTTTTTAATGGCCTTGCAGAAGTTCTGGTATCCTATCAAACCACACTGGAGGGTGAGGCCTGGGGTATTCCTTTTGGCAGGGGTCACTAAGATAGTCAGAAAAGTCTGCATGTTACTATGCTAAAACATCTGGATTGTGTTGGCTGTCTTTGAGGACGTTTTTTCGCCCTGTGATTCGTGGACAGCCCAATTTACCTCCTCAGCTGCAGCCATGGGTGAAATCAACAAGTCAACTGGTGGGTGTCACCAATTATGCTAGCGGTGCACCAGACTGTTGGGCTGTAAACTTAACCTCAACGCAAAGCTTATAATTTCCCCCTTCAATCAACATTTCAGCCCCATGAGGTCCAGGTAGTGATCAAATGAATAACAGCTCCGCATTTGATTGCCAGAACAATATTCCGATGGAGCCCAGGAACCAAGAATTGAAAGGAACCAGTTGAGATAATTCAGGGATTTCACCGGGACGTCACATTGATGCCTCCCTATGAACATACTCTGCGAATGTCCAACTGGGAGGAAACTCAAACCCAGAGTGCACTGGAGGGATCACACATCCCACCTGGTGAGGGCAAACCTCAGGATCCTCCAGGAGCGGCCTGGTCACGTGGGCAGGAGGAAGGACGTCAGCACTACCTTGCTAAGCCTGCTGCCACCTCTATGAGAGTCACATGATGGATGGATGGAATTGCAGCTGATTTGCACTTCCTTTAAATGTATAGAGAGGCACAGGCCACCACTGTGAGAATACTGTGCGCCCAGCGGGAATGGGCCCTATTGTCTTTGTGTAGGTCTAATCCATCACCTTGAGGTGTGTTTGTGTGTCTGTGTCAGTCTACGTGTGTGTCTGGCAAAGACTGATAAAGGCTGTCCATCAACTCTGTTTAGCTGACACCTGCCTATCAAAGGAGGAAAGGGCTTGGCAGAGATAGATAGTGGTGGCAGTGCATCTGCACGCACATAAATCAAGTGGCACATTATGGAAACAGCTTAGTGGCAAATTTCCATTGCCTTTGTCCTCACAAGTCAGAAATACTAGCAGACCTGTCCTTATATGGCTCAGAATTGGAGGTGGATATGTTTTATTTAAACCTTTAGCCTTCATTTTTTCACAACTTCACATTTACGTGGCGAAGGACACATACACGCATGCAGTCTACATGTAACCTAAGAATATAAGCTGCATTGCATGTGAAAGCACACGTATATAGACATTCATAGAAATACAGTTCACGCTCGTATAACTCCTCTCCTCCATTCCCATAACCCTAGGCTGGTGGGGCCATTGTGTTGTTGTTGAGGATTCACATCATTGTTTGTCTCCCCCTGGCTCCTGTGATTCCCTATAAGAACACCAAGCCCTTTGATTGGACTGCCTGACGTCCGGAGGAGATTTACTCTTGTCATGTATTGATCAGGACCGGAGGGCTGCACGTGTGTGTGTGTGTGTGTGCGTGCGTGTGTGTGTGTGTGTATAGATGTGTCTGTGTGTGTCTTTATGAGCTTGTTTTTTTGTTTTTAGTGTGTGTGTGTGTGTGCGCACACGTATTTCTGTGTGGAGATTTTTCTTTATTGTGTGCCAGCAAACCCTTTTGGCCCCTGCACACGCCCCAGGCTGTAAGCACTGCTGTTGAACTGCTAAACAGTGGCCCTGCATGTAGTGACTACTCCACAACACACATACAGACGCAGACACACACACTGAGGAAAGTGAAGAATATTTTGGCTTGTCATTCCTGCTGAAAAGTACACGATTGTGTGGAGTTCGGGTAACATTTTCTCCTTTTTTTTTCTCAGTTTGAATGTGTGAGTATTTTTATAATTCCTTGAAATTTCTCTTGTCTTGGTTGTGAAGAACCCGACAACAATGATGTAACACATTTACTTGGGATTACCTTACAGTATATACCTTTCATATACCCGTTCTGTGAAAGGTGGTTATATAATTAAAACTCACTCATTCATGTGGGGTATGTAAACAATAGCAAACAGCAGTTGTTTTACATCTGTGCCTGCATAATCTAGAGAAATTAAATCATTTTTTCTCCTTCCACTCTGCTCTTCATGTTTTTGAATGGCCCTTTGTGTCCTCGAGTGTGAAGAGGTTCAGAGGTAGCTAGTTATTAAAGAGGATGTCTTTTTGCCGCTCATTTGATCCCCATCTCTATGCCCTAATCCTCGCCCTGCCTAAATTGCCCCTCTGGCAATCGTGATTGTGGTACTCGGCAGGTTAAGAGCTTCAACAAACTCACACAGACACATGTACATACACAGAAGACCCTCCATGTATATTCTTGTATATCTTGTTTGTGCATGCCTGTGTGTGTGTGTGTGTGTGTGAGAGAATGCTTTCATACCCCCCTCCCGCCCTTTGTCTCTCCCAGGGCTGAAAATGAGTGATAAATTCACCCCCTAATTTCTTCCTGGATTATTCCACATGCAGGGTTTAGGTCAATTGAATCTAACCCTTGACTAGTGACAGTGAATATCTATTAGGCCGTAAATAAAAGAATAGGCTGTTCGTTAATGAGCTGTGTATTCCTTCAGGGTAAACACAGCTCTCAGATCACCAAAAGGAGCTAAAGATGTCTCCCTTTATCAGGAAATGGACGATGGTTGTGATTTAGTCTCATCCTCTTTAATCAGCGCCGCTCTGTTTATATTACACCCACCGCACATGGACGTAGTGGCCCAACGATGAAACTGGATCTGACACTCAGATGTAACACAACTAAACTGGTCACACAAGTCCAAAGCACGTGGACTTACTGAGTTGGACGACTGAGAATCTTCATCGACGATTCACACTTTTCTTCTTTTATATTGTATAACAGTTTATACATTAGACTTGTGATTGGGAGTTGAAAAACCAGCGTTTACTATATGAGTCGATTTATATAATCTATTGTTTTCCCATTTCTGTATTTTATCGTTTCTTTTATCTTTGTGGGCTTCATGTAATGTGATCCTGTGGGTTTTCTCACATGACTTTCTGGATGTCTGAGCTCCTCTTGTGTTTGTTTATTTTGTTATTTAATGTTGCTAATAGACAAAAAGCAAGACACGTACTCCAGCTGCAAAGTCTCCAACCACTCACTCAGCACTCTCCGGTGACAGCCGGCACTGGCTTTATAAACCGCACCTGATCCACCCGTGTGAAATTAAGAGAGAGGAGTGGATGTTTGCCGCTATTCAACATTGTTCATGTGTGATTACCCTTGTTACTGTAATGCACTTGAGTGTTTTCTTATATTTGTACTTATGTTTGTTTGTGTGTGCACACACTGTATTTCTTACTTGCTTTGGTTGTATTGTGTGCTGTCCAAGAGCAAGTTGTACTTTTTTTTTGTTTGTTTGCTTTTTGTTTTTTGTGTGCTGCGAGTTCTCCTGTCTCTAGCTCTACCTCATCTGACCATCTATTCCAAGGTCAGCTTTTCAGCAGGCTTACAAGGGAATGATACAGAAGATTATTGCCTCGATCAATAAGCTCAAAATGAAGCAAAGGGGAGTTTACTTTATTGACTTTCTCGTGTACAGTGGCAGTTTTAACATTTAATTGTCTCTCTGTATTTAGAGCAAACTCCCATTTAGTGCCCGACAACTGTGCCATCCCAGGCTTTCCTCGTCTCGCTTGCCATTCACTTGGGCACCATTTAAAACAGCCCCTCATAGCTTAATTATTAACAGTGTTATGCTGCCCTGTTGTACTGTGAGACATTCAGAAAGCAAATAAATAAATGAATGGCTGTATTTTCAGTAGCTCTCTGTCTTTCTCTCTCTGATGCATGATTCTCTGTCTGTGGAGATTTTAGCAAAACTTGGGGTGCGTTTGGTATCAAAGCTGTGTTCCCTCAGCTTTCAATCGACAGGGCAACAAACCCTCAGGTCCACATTCCTACAAGGGAGCTTCAGGCGAAACCGAAGAGAATCTGAGTGTGTCAAACTCAATATTCCTCCATAATGTACTAGGCCTCTCTGGCGCATGCTTGATCAATTTCATTTATTCATCTGCCAGGCAGAGCGATCCCTCTTGTTTTTCTATATCCATTTCATCATCCTCTTCTTTTTTTATTCCTTCTTGTCCTCCCCCTTCAGGCCCTGGCCAGTGAAATACTTTTAGACGTTCAAGAGGTCAAACAGCAGTTGATGAAGAGGAGGAGGTTGAGGCAGGCCAGCGCTGTGGCAGCAAAGGGCGGCCTCTCAGCCAAGTCCATGATCAAAGCCAAGTCCATCGCTGCCTCCATCCTCAATATGTCAGAGAATGATCTTGCAGATATAATGGAGACTGACCAGGTAAGGCCAAGGGACCGTGGGTCAGCATTTCATAGAAATGCTAACTTGAGGATCTATATCAAGTAAAGATTATGCCCAGAGGACTCAGCATACCTATAATAGATTTTCTGTGCTGCAAAATTTCGAAACATCCGAAAAGTTTTCAGGGGGTTTTGCTTAGTGATTGCACCAGAGGACTAGGAAAGACATTATATCATCAATATCAGCTTGTAGCTTTGAGCATCTTCTTTGTCAATTGCAACTAAATGAAGTGCAAGGAGCTACCACAACTTTGGCCCATCCTCTGGGAACAGATACTGTACATGGTGGAGAGAGGAGGAAATATGGAGGAACTGAAGCCGCCTGTTCTTCTTCATTTCACCTATTTCTAAAATCATTAAGTCATGCTGGAAATCTCTGCTTCTGTCTGACCCTCTCTTATTGATGGCTAGATAGATCTTGGCAAGTAAGCAAGTTTGAAGACCAAGTGAAGGTGTACCACACACCAAGGCATGTCACTAAGAGGTTGGGAAGTTGCAGTGCAATAGAGAAGGATGTGGCTTCACGTCTGAAGTCTGTGTTCTTGCTCTCGACAAGATCAAAAACCTGCCAACACCTGCAGCACCTGTCAAGTGATATAAGATTTAATATGGCACAAGTTGAGTAAGTGCAACTCTTTTCTTTCAGCCCAAAGCAGTCATTGAACTGAAAATCTTTGCTATTGACTGTTTCCCACGTGCAAAAGTATGGAGTTTCGCACTCTCTTCCAACTTGGTGGGTCCTATCTCTGCCATAGATCATAGCCAGCCATGTCATCAATTAGCAACCCCATGTTACAATCAACCTCCCATCCCTTGGGACCAGCTCCCATCTATCACAAGATGAGAGAGGGCGTACCGGGCACTTACTCACACTTGAAACCAATTTTAGCCCTTTGCAGCCCAGCTCCACCCAGGAGATGACAGGGAACACTTTCTCACTTGACGAAAAGTCGCCCTCATCAGAGCTGAAACCTCAGTGGGTGAAATCACTCTTCCCTCCTCATCACTTTGTTTGCTCTGTCCTATTAATGGCTGCTAATGACAGGCTGTTTGGTGCCTTAACGTGGTGGGTGTGTGTTTCCTGTTTTGTTAATTGAACAATTAACGCAGCGCTGCCAGCGGATTATAAATGTGTCGCAGATTGAGGTTAACACTGTGAGTGTGATCATGTGTTACTGAGTGTGATTTGAATGTTGGAAAGGGAGCCCAAGAGGGAGTTTGTTTCTGTACATGCATCAATCTTTGTGTTGTGTCATGGAGAAACAAGTGCACTCTATGTAAACTAGCTCAGACTTAGCCACGCTTCAGCTGTGCATTAAAAAAAATGGATCTGTGGTTCATGACTGTCCACCATCTGAGCTGTTTGTGACATGTAGTTGCCTCATTGTCGAAAAAAGTTTCCAGAGATGAAGTTTCATAATTTGAGAATTGTCAGCCCCCCCCTCCCCACCACCACCACTTCACTCTAGAGATGTACAGAGCTTTTGAAAAACCTTTGTATATTGTATGCTTTTCTTTGGACTTGAGGACATGACATGAGGTTATCAGGTTGCTCCAGTAGTCTTCAACAAGTCCAACAGATAGCAAGTGTATTCATTTATTCACTTGGTTGTGTGATACCAGTGTGCTGAATGAGAGCTCAGGGCTCAATGGGGTTGCTTTTACTTTTCAGTTTTACTTTTAAATGAGAATACTCCATTGCTAACATAGCTACTTTTCTTTAGTTTGGCAGATTTCTCTTGTCAACAAGTTTTTTCTGAAGTCTTTAACATTGTAGGGCCCCGCTACTTGGTTTTGAAATCAATGCATTTTTGAATTTCAGGCGTATCAAAAAAAAATTTACTGAATTATTTCTGGTTGTGGTTATATTTTAGGAGAATTTTGGGAACACATGGCCTTCGTGTAATGACCATCTTTTTCCAAAGCTGCATATTTTCTTTCCTCCAGAGCATTAGTCTTGGTTTGTTGATTTGTCCCAGAAAAAAAAATCTGAGCTTTAGCTGGAGTTGTTTTACTGAACAGAAATGCATTTGTGACAAGGCTGTTTTCGCAGCTGGGTCTGTAGTTACAGACAGCACAGCATCGAACGTGAGAGAACCCTTGTTTTCAGCCGTTTCACGGGAAAGGGGAATTTGTTCACCTGTTTTATATAATTTTTAATTAATTTTCAAAGCGTTTATAAGTCATACAGGTGCTTCCTTACACGCAAACACACACAGAATCAATGTAATGTATGTGCATAGATGCAAAGAAGGTGTGTAATTGGGCTCAAACATAACAACTCAACACATACTTACACACATGTATCATAGTGCACACTATTATTTGCCTCTATCCATTCCATAGTGTACAACAGAGGACCAGAGAGAGCCGAGCAGCTCCAGGCTCCCAGGGCAACTTGTTGTGGATTTAATGATCCAGAGGTAATAAGGCTATAATTGCCAGGCCAGTTTGTTTTGCGCCTAATGTTTGATGGAGGGGCAATGCTTTGTTATATATCTACCAAGGAGTGGACAAGCACAATCACTCTCACACACTGCGTCCACCCCTGTGGAAGGCTTGAAAGCAATAGTCACATAAGCACACATCACACCCCACCCCTGAAATCAGCCTAGACTCCCGCTATCACCAACAATCACACATGCGGGGTACCAGGAAGCAGGGAAACACCAGGGAGAAACACATGCTTAATCCAAATGTCCACACTCCAAACCTGGGGAGCGGGCCCTTAAACGTCCCAGCCGGCTCACAGAGTATCTTTCTGAATAGTTCTGAATTTTGTCCAGAAGAAAGGGAATGTGTGCTTCTCAAAAAAAGGCACATGGCTTTGTTCAAGTACAAAAGTTGAAAAGCCTTTATTGCTGTGGCTGCATCATTAAAAACAAGCTCCACATGCATCGACCTCACAAGAAAACTAGTGAAAAACCGTACACAGATGGATTTTCTCTTTTCTTTTATGGTGCTGAATTTTCTTGACATTTGGGAATTTATGCAGCATGTGTGCAATGATTCATATGTGTCTAATCATTAATATGCACAGTACAAGTTCCCATGAGTTAGAATATCTTAATTAATTAATTTTCTCAGTTGAAGCTCCTCAAGTTCACAGGTGATCAAATCATTTTCTTAGCTGGATTAAAGCCAATTTTTGCCTGTTATATTTCCAGTAATATTGGGCGATCTACTAAGCTCTTTCTGTTAAAGTCAACACTCGAAGCAGACTCCATCAAAGTTCACATAAAGTTCATCCCTTGCGAACTTGTGGCAGTGGACAGCCTTGGACAGCCCTTGCCACCTCCAGACTTCACAAGACTGTGCCCGTTAAATCCTCCAGTCTGCAAGCGCAGGGACTTTAAGATTCAGCCTCACACACTTCCCCCGCCCCCCTCCTTGCCCTCCCTGTGTCCCTGCGAGGCAGTGCGAGGCTTGTCACATCATTTGGAACAGCAACACCTGGGGCTTGAAGGAAAGAGGAACGCATTAGTGCTGAGGTGTGCATGGCCATGCAGTTGCTCTTCTCCCATCATCATTAGTAGTAACAAGGCTGCCACTCTGTTAGGTCTTTATACATGAGTAGCATGCAAACCAAATACTGGCATAACCTGCCACTGAGTCTCCAGAGGGCTTCGTCAAGGTCCTGGTTGTGTGATGCTACAATTCTGCCCTCAAGCAGGAGACTCGTAGAGGCCAGTGTTAAGATACAGCAGCAGGTTTTCTCTGGAAACATTAAGTATACCTCCAGCAAGATTCACTTGAAATTTTGCATATTTTATCTACATACAAAACACGGAGATTCCAAGGGTTTATTGTAGCATGATTTCTGTCACCATGTGTGTCCACATCCTGTCATATATTTGCTGTTATGTTTGCAGGAGACAGATGCCCATTCAGAGAGTCTAAGAGACCGGGAGTGGCTGGACCACCTCAACCATATCCTTCAGCAGAAGGTCAGGCTCACACATCTGCAGTAATGATCACACTCATTCCTGCACATATACACAGGGATGAGAACTCATGTGCAAGCTGTTAGCACCTACCCTAAAATAATTATTCAGCCTAACACAGCTCTTAGTTGAGGTGTAGATTTTTGTAGAACTGCTGTTTTCTGGACCGTCAAAAAGGTCACTTAGTGAATTGGCAGAAAGTTTTCTGTTTTAAGGTTATGGTAACAAAAATAGATTAAAATGAGGCAGAGCGGTACTTTTTCAAACACAGCAAATTCTCAGAGACATGCAAAAAAAATTCCACTGGGACTATGATCTATATTGTTTTATGTAAGTTAAAAGGATAATTGGTTATCAATCCACCTCCATTTCATTGGTCATTTACTTAGCGTCACAGTGAAAACTGAAAGGGTAGAAGCATGTATTGAACATCATAACAGAGATACAGCACTTGCCTTATTTCATTGAAGAAAATAATTACACACTGTCCCAACATAAAGACTTTTTTTTTTTTTTGCGGTTGGGTATAGCCTTGATTTTCCAAGCTTGATCTCTGAATGTTTGCATTTCCATAACGGTTGGACGGTTTTGTCTGTATACCTCCGATAGCAAATATTTTAGTTATAACATTGAAGATCTGCTGCTTTGTTAGTCTTCAGCATAGGAATAATTGGGCACCAGTTTCACCCAAATACATTAAATGGAGGATGAATTTTAGTTCCCATCCCAATGTGTCCTGCTCCAGGCTCTGCAAGAAAAAAAAAAAAACAGTGATGCAAAAAGATAAAACAAAGAAAAGCAACTACATCCTCGCTGTGTGAGTCTTTGTGTGCACAGCCACTCATCTGTGAGTGCTCTGCTGGAGCTTTACTCGAGTGCTGTCAACGTCTGCTCGCTGTGATATGTGTATGATTGAGAGTGTCGAGTGTGTGTATGTGTGTCTCGTCTGTGTTCTTGTCAGCGGCTGCCGCAGGCACTCATGCGTCGCCTCCGCACCACGACACACACCAGACACTGTTCTCTTGTTCCCCAGATCTTCTTCTGACCTTTCCACCTTCCTCTCCCCCTCCCACACTAACACACACACACACACACACTCAACACTCTACTGAATCCATGTTTTTCCCTTCTAGCTGGACAGCTCTCAGTCCCTGTTCTCTGTCTCTCTCTGCCATCCTCCACTGTCCTGCATTCCTCTCTCTCTCTCTCTCTCTCTCTCTCTCTCTCTCTCTCTCTCTCTGGCTCAGACCCCGAGGCAGCTTGTTAGTGGGGAACTAAATATTGATTTGGCGGGCCTGTCGATGCCAGGAGAATGAGCTAGTGTCCACCAGAGACCTCGGCACCGGCAGCCTGCTATCGACGTTTTCCGTGGGCAGAACAGGGGTGGTGGAAGGAGGGGTGGCTGGAGATGGTGTGTGGAGTGGAGGAGGAGAGGAGCGGAGTATGACAAGGCTGAGACTTGCCCCCAGGTCCCGTTGGGGACCGCTGGGACCTCCGCAGTCATCCCCCCTCACTGCAACAGACTTTTTCTATCCCCTTTCAAGTCCATCTTGTTCTGCTTTTTTGTTTATTTATTTATTTCTCGTTTTTTCCTCTTCTCTCTGTCTCGTGGTTTCCTCTCGTCTGATTTTTAAAAGCATGCTGTCGTATCAAGGGGACGCCAGACTCTGTCTCTGCCTGTGTCTCTCATATTTCTGTCTTTTTCTGGATCACGCTTGCTAAAGGACCAGAGAGAAGGGTCTATGAACACACTTTTAGCACCTGTCTGTAGCGTAGATCTCCTAATTTGATAAAGGTGCTATCATAATGTGCCTGTGCTGCACATGGGAAGTGAGCCTTGTCTTAGTGAGGGAACGCACGTGAAGAACTCTCGTACTGTGCACCTTCACTGCCTTTCTACTCTCTGTCATAGCTTATGAAAGGCTCACCAAGCAGAACATCTGTGAAGTGGAATGGCCTGGCCTGTCACCCCGCCTGTGACACTAATAACACACTCCCCTAATAGTGATATGATCTTACACCCGAGCTGCACTCACACTCACACACACACACACACACACACACACACACACACTTCTTTGGATTAAAAAGACACAGAGACAGAAATAGACCCGGCGAAAGGGAAGATGAGAGCGAGATCCATGTCCTTAACAGGCTGGCTGTCACTGAAAGAGGATGAGGATGTGTCGGTGTGTGTGTGTGTGTACATATGCGTGTGTGCATGTGCACTCTCACGACAGCCTCATCTTGTCACTGTCAGTGCCTAATGGAGCTGCCAGTGGGACAGCACTTTATTATCTCAGTGGCCCTGTCAATAGCAAACCCATCACTCACTCTGAGTGTGTGTGTGTGTGTGTGTGTGTGTGTGTGTGTGTGTGTGTGTGTGTGTGTGTGTGTGTGTGTGTGTGTGAGAGTATCTATGTGTGCGTCTCTGTGTGAGGGCCATTGTTCGCCATCACTGTCATGTGCCGCCACATGTCAACATAACAAGAAAGAGAGACACCCACAAAACACCGGCAAACTGTGCTGCAGGAATAGAGAGACGCGACCGTGAGTGCGTTGAGTTACTGCTCCCTTCATGCCAAAGAAGTGGCATACATTTCTGGAGCCCCCTCACCGCCGCCCCGCATGTCCACTCAAAACCAAATGAAACATTGCATTCATTTCCTCGTCTCTCACCTCCACTGGTGAGTTAATGAAATCAAACCCTATGCCTCTCAGTGGAGAGCCACCGTAAGCAGCGCTCCGTAGCCAGGATCGAGGGACGGTGCTATCTAATAATCATGAGCAGGCCAGGGGGTGTGCTGTATGGCTCCACTGCAACCCACCATGAATAAGGCCAGCAGAGAAGATGGAGTGTCCATGTGGGCCACGGGGTCCAGGCACCGGCCCGGGGAAGCATTGATTTAATTGCCTTTGGTTTATTTGTGGAGTCCTAATTATTGACTGGAGGTAGAATTTAATGGGCCAAGTCTTTATGAAGACAGGGAAATGACTGGCTTCTGCTGCTGGCCAATAATGAACAGGAGGAGCATGTGCATGCAAGCGTGTGCACATGCATGCAAACACACATGTTCCCTCCAGATCATTTTTCACACTCATTTTGTGCACGCACGTACCCATCTCAAGCCTCATGACAGCATAATAACATTTAAAAAGTCATTGACTCTGTTGATTTCTTTATGAGAGGACAGTGGTTTGTTTTACTGGTATGGGGTGCCGCCGAGGGCCTGCTAATATTTACCTCACAATCACACCCGGGGGAGACTTACGGGCATCACTTCTTATCAGCCTCCAAACTATAACAAGCAGGTGAACATTACATTAAGACAGTGGCAGAGACAGGCCGGGCCAATCTGGACTGGACTTGTTATAAAACATCAGAGGCGTTTATGGATGGACTGCAGAGCTGGAATCGTTCTTGTAATTTCAAACCCTTATCGAACTTTGGGGAGGGGTCCCTGTAGCTCGTAGCTACAACGGGAAATGGCTTCATTTATCTAAAGTTAAAGAACAGACTTTATTCGTGCCATTTCTTGTCAAAGTTGCTCACCATATTGGCACTTCCATAGGGCATTACATCATTAGCCCTCAGTATTAAACATATCAAAGGCTCGATGCCTGGCTGTGCTAATGTACTGAGAAAGTTTTCTATTGTTGTCAGTGCTGTGAGGGCGAGGGGTAGCGTATTGTGTTGTGTGGCTCATTATGCCTCCATAATGACAAGGAACCGCTCTGAGTACCACACTTCTCTCCGAAGGAAAGTGACTCTAATTAAGCCTCATTTAATGATTGCGCTAATTAAATCAGCCACTCTTTTTTCGTCTCTGTTAGCGTGTTTGTATGTGTGTGGAGGGGACTCGAGCCGAGCCTTTGTACTGTAAATATGTCACTGGAACAGTGGTGGGGACTGGGGAGGGGGCGCTCCCGGGAGGAGACTGGCATTAGAGTCGTTGTTATTGCCAGAGCTCGCTGTGACGTTTCCCGTATGATCGACTTGCATTTAAATGCAGTAAAAACAGCAGATGCAGCTTGTAGGTCCTTAACCATTAAACTGTTGGGGTGATTACTGAAATGGGCAAACTACACTAAAGCAAACAGCACACTTCAGGAGACTGGTTGAAATAGGCCAGGTGAATAATCTTATTGTTCTTCTTGAGTCATGATGCTGTTGTGGAGCTTTAAGGCTACTGCCAGTCTGATTGTACCCAGGGGTCGCCTTCTGAAGCATCATGGGCTTTCCCTTTGTAAGTTAGCACAGAAAGAGACTTTGTGATGAAAGTAGACAGTTCCTCACTGAATAGATGACCCGATGTGTTGAATTCCCTCATGGCGAGTCAGCATTGAAAGGCAACAATTCTTAGCACCTTCTTATTTTGTATGTGACAGTTTGCTGCAGGCACAGCCACTTTTGTTGATTGTAACTGCGTCCCAGTACATTACCTCGGCCAATGAGCCTTGCAGTTAATCACGGGTGTGCTCTTGATTGCTGAATTCTACCTAAAGGTTGCATCTCTTTTTTATGGATATCACCTTTCTAAATTTATACACCGATTGTGCCTGAATCACCTCATTTTCACACCTAATGAGTAAGAACCTGAAACAAAGACCCGGTGCTTTCCTGTGTTTAATCTAGGGTGTATTTAGGTCAGATCCCTAACAAATGCATGTTGTGCAATGAAATGATGTTTCCAAACAACGTATCAAGAAAAGGAGAGATTTTTAATTACAGTATTTGTGGCCCCAAGTGTCCAATTCCCTTTCATATCAGTCTCTAGTGGCCTAAAGGGGAGAAAAGAGAGGGATCTGCTCCGCTGCAGGGGTAGGTAATTACGAAGGAGAGGGAGAGAATAGGCTCATCTGTGTTTTAGTGATTTTCTTACCTGAGCCCCTCTTTGCAAATGTGACATATTCATTATCGGAGATAATCAAATGCAAGACTTTTTAGCGTGGTGCCTTTGTGCTCGGGCCTTTTTTTAATCTATTTATCATGCTGTTGTTGTTGTTATTCCCCCGTTTGATAAATTTGATTTTCAAACAAAAGTGAGAAGATCAAAGATCAAAGAGCTGTTTTTCCCTCTCTGTGATAAAACTACTGTAACTACTTCTTCTCCCTCACCTTGAGTAGTGGCCTAGATTGGAGACGGCTCACCAGCCAGGGACAAAGATTAATCACAGGAATCTTCAGCACTGTGAAAACGCTCCTGTCGCACCAGTCAGATTTAAAACCTTACTGTTTTGCAGTTATTATGAAATTAACCAGCAGTGTATATCCTTGTTTATTATAGTATAAATATAAAAACTGTATATAAGTTATGATGATGTTACAGATATACAGGTAGACACTCAAATTCTGCTTCTATAGTATGAAATTATAGTTAAATTAAGCACCAGCATTTACCTTATTATACCCAGTTATTACAGTTATATTGATGAGGTGGTAAACTAGTGAATAACTGAGAAAAAAAACACTCAGTCCCTGGCAAGTTTGGATGATTTGCCCCCTTGTATCTCTTTTAGGCTGCCTGATTCCCCCTCCCTCTTCATTCCTACTCATTTAGATATCCAGCAGCCTGACACAATCTTTACAACCACTCACAAATTGGACCCTTGGAAATAATTGCACTAACCCGTTCCGAGGGAGAAGACAAAAGAGCCAGAATGATCGATCTTTTAAGAAAGAGAGAAAAAAAAAAGTTGGTATGTGTGGTGCCACTGCCAGACAATGGTCACAGGAGTGCTGCAACTTTGAGCTGCTCCTCGCCTTGAGGTGTGCCCCAGGCTGTAGAATAGCAATGCCATTTAATTGGCTCATAAAAACACCTTTTGCTTGCAGCCCCTGTCCTTGTCTCCACACACACACACACACACTCACTCTCTTACACACACACACTTGTCAGTGTCTGTGGCTTTACGTGTCAGTTCATCTCTGAAACATGTTCATGAAATCATACCAAGACAAAAGGTCTCCTCTGCAGGGCCTGTTGAATAGTAATGGATGCGAGTTAGCATGGCTTAATGCAACAGTAGCTTTTTTAGTGTTGCCAAAGGGGACAGGGTCTCTTGCAAAGCAGCGGCTGTGTTGCTGGTGCTGGCTAGCTCTGCCAAAGGGGACAGGGGCCCAGCTAAATCAACTGTAGCATAACATTAGCGCCAGTTCCCTAACAGCGCCTTAAGCGGCCCATGGGATCCAGCAGAGCAGCTGCATCACAGCTCACCTCCAACCGTCCTGCAGGGTATCGGTCCCCAGCAAACGTGGCAGGTAGATGAAAGGGAGCGATAGTCCCGTTTGTGGGCCCGTTTGTGGGCCCGTGTGCGAGCGCTTGTGTTTCCCTCTGCCACAATCTGCTGATGTGAGTCACACACCGTAGGGAGATGAATCAGAACGAGAGGTATTTTATCAAACGCAATGCAATCATTTATCAACCAGGAGACCTAAAGTTCTCTCGCTGCACTTGGTGACATGCATCAGATTTAATGAAGATGTTGGTGCCGTCGTGCCTGTGCTCATACGTTACACAGTTTTTCTGCTTTTGATTTCTCGTGAATGAATTGAGACGGGCTCTGCCAGTGGTTTAGGGGTTAAGACGCCGACCATGAACTGCAACATCCCGCGTTCACGTCCAGCTTTTGCATCCTCTTTCCCTCATGTCCTGTCATCTCTCCACTGTCCTTACAGATAGGAGCTCTTTCATAGTTAAAACATCTGTTTTTGACTTAAATTTCACCCATGTTAGCTTTATCTAGATCATGTTTACCTGTTAGTGTTGTTTACACATATTCCCATATCGGTACTTTTAATGATCCAGTCTCCCTCTTTGCTGTCCCATGGAGCCTTGCGTTGTGGCTATGTCTCTATTTTAGTGGGTTTGTTTGCATAGTTAGTGGCTCTAAGTGCAATTAGCTGATTAGGAAATTGTGTGTATGCGTGTGCGTGCGCTCCTGTGAATGTGTGTGTGTGAGATGCAGAGAGTGAACTCTCCCAGGGGGGCCGAGGCAGAGGGAGATGTCTCAGCAGTTACTTCAGTGTAGTGGTTCTCTGAGGAATAGCGCGGCGTGTTTGATGCATCCAGTGCTGCTGGAACTAACTCCCCACTGCACACATGCTCAAGTGCACACACACACACACACACACACACACACACTTCCTGGCACACTGGGCCTTGTGTTCCCTGCTCCTGTTACCTTTAATGAAGAGGAGAGAGGTGTCAGGGGGCATGGGGACTGCCCGTGTTTTTGTGAGTTTCTGAGGTTCTCACCCTCCAGACGTATTGGAAATTGATAAGATGATGGTTTCAAATCACATCACAGTCCTTTGCCGTGTCCTTCAAACATATCAGCTGCAGGCCTAATTCCTATATGTGCCGTGAGTTTGTGCTAATCGCTTCAAAGCAACACGATACCTCGTATTCCCAGATGCAGATGTTATTCAGTAAAGTTTGTTATAGCGCTTCAGACTTGTGTCAGCCAGTTTCTCTGTGCATGTTTCAATAGCTTATGTTTTCACATTCTCTTTTAAGAGATAGAGAGAAAGATTTTATGATATTGAAGTCACTATTTTCAGCTTGGCCAGTCCACTTCTCATCTCGTGCCATGTGACTTGGGAAATTGCTCGGGGAATGGATTTGTTTCCCTCGCTTGCAAAAGGCTGCACATAAGTTGAAGTGAATATTTATGGGTGATCCAGTATGAATTCCTGCCTTTGATCAGGCGCCCTAATGACCATAAAATCCTTGTGTCGATTCAGAGGAAAAACAAAATTAGCCAGAACTCTGGGGAGAAGCCTGTCCACCTCTTTATTTCCAGATTTCCAAACACATATAGAAAGTTCCTTCATACTCAACCTCTGCAATCCTGTATGATTAAGTGGACATCGATTCTCATCGTCTTACCTTCCCAGCATTGATTCAATCCATTAGAAACACAACAATGCTGTAACTGTCCCTAGTGATGTTTTAATTATGCCTCGAGGCGTGTCTGCTGAAGAGTGATCAACTTAAGCCTCTGGGGGAAGCATCGTGTCTCTTCACCCCATCAAACAGAAGGCAGTGCCTGCCGTGTTCCTGTAAGCAAACAGTCGGTTCACATTTTTTCAAGTCCGGCCTTAAACACCTGTATGTACATTAAAAGACTTATTATTTCCCCTGTCCGTAAAAAAAGAGATCCCTTTTCTGTAAGGCCGAAGCTTAAATGAGGCTTCAGCTGTCAGTTTGTTAAATCAAGAGTGGATCATCCAACGTTGTAGCCACAAAAAGAGATAACAGTTACACACAGAATACACTGATGAGTTTGTTTACTTGACTTGAAAAACCCACAAGGTGAATGACTAACATCTTATTAATTTAGAGGAAATTTCGAGGTGAATCCTTCTGCTCTTTTACCTTCACATGATTAACTCACGTTAGCAGAAACTGTATTGTTCGAGTCTTTTATTCAGTATAATATATGTCAATAGGAAATATAAGAAAATGCTATTAATGACAACTTGAGTGGTCTTGGCTAGCACTAGTGCAGTGGATTTTGTCGATGAAGATGAAGAACTGTTTAAACGTACATATGTGAGTGCTGCTTTAAGACCTATCCTGTAATTCTTGTGGTGCATCATTGTACCACTGATCGAGAGTGGAAGCGTGGGAAAAAGAATTGAATTATGTGTTGAAACTGCTGCTGTGTTGCCTGTTTTGTGGATTTCTTTGTCAAATCACTCAACATGGACGGTCCCTCAAAAGTCTGACGAGTCCTCAGGCCCCAGCTGAGCTTCTGTTGTTTCACAAAGCAGCAAAAAGGCGCTCTGAAAAGCTGCCAGGTGTCAAAAATCTGACTTTTTTTAATAGTGGTGCATTTGTGTGTTTTCCTCATTTTCTCTAACCCCTTCTACCACCGCCCCCACACCCTTTCTCTCTCCTTCCCCTCCCCTGCAGATCCCCTCTGCCGGCCAGCTAATGGAGGCTGTGCGCGTGAAGATGAAGGAGAGGAAAGTGCTGACAGAAGAGCTGGCCACGCTCACAACACCAGTCAGCGAAAAAGCCTGACTCCCTGGGCTGAGGCTGGGAAAACTGTCATCCTCTCCTTTTTCTCCCTCCCTCCTCCTCTCCCTCCCCGGTTCCCGCTCAGTGGGAGTCGGGCTGAGCCAAGCTGAGCCGGGGCAGCACAACCAATATTTGTGAGAAAAGCGCTGTCGACTCACTCTGGGCCACTGGCTCAACGCAGCAGCCCGGCTTTTGTAAATGAGCCCTCGACATCTGTGTTAGCGCTCAGCGCACTATGTCTATCAGACAGGGCCCTTTAGCGCCAAGCTAATTTACAGTGCAGCCACTCTCCCCCACTCTCAACGCAGACCCGGGGTGATAAGGCAAATGCTTACGCTAATGTTTAAGTTAGACTTTTTTTTTCTAACTCTCTTTTACCTCTCCCCCTAATTTATTTGGCACCTCAAGGACCTTAGGGTGCAGGGACTTGACCTAGCAATGCCAAGTCGACACTTTGAGAAAGTCAAGAGTGCAGCAGCGAGCAGAATATTCAGTGTAAGAAGGTAAATCCATTTATCAGGCCTGATCCTGATACCACGCTGCTCTTACTGTGATCAAAACTTGCTCAATTTTATCAATCGAATACACTGCAAGTATTTATTTCTGAAGGAAATTGAAGTTGTTATAGCTTCTACTCTGTAAGTCTTCAATCTGTTGATAATTTATTAGCTACTTTCAATAGTTGAAACCGTCTTCTTAATTTCTAAATAAAAACCCACGTTATGTATTTTTGTCTACAGTGTTTTGTCGTCAATGGCTTCATTATGGTTGTGAATTTCACGGTCAGCTTCCACATCTAAATGGTTTCTTGTATTTTGTTCATTCCAGCAGTTCAAAGCACTGTAAGTCAGTGTGCGATGGTGGCGGAGGGCGCTCTGGTGGACAGCAGGGTTCACACGCCTCTCTCATGATTGACAGCTGACTGTTGGCATGGTTCCTGTCTGTAACAAGTGACCCCCGCTGTTGACATCATTAACAAGGGTCCGCATGGGCACACAGCACAGCACCGGGGTGCATTAGAGGAGGTGTTCCATCCTTGACATAGCTACCTTCAACCCCTTTTATCCTTTTCCCTCTCCCTTCCTTCTCTTATTATTCATTTTGAATATTAAACCCTGATCTCGGTCTCCTCTGTCCTTGAGTCGGCATCCTACACGAGAGACCACACACTCCTCCCTTCAAGTCAGTTTTTTTTTTTTTTTTTTTACCGCTTTCTTTACCTCGCCTAGCTTTTGTTTTCCTCTTCACCACTTTCCTCCTTTCCTTTTATTATGTATAATTAACAATGGTGTGAAGAATCCTCCGTTCAGGAATTAAAAAGAAATAATTCCACTTTTTAATCCCCCCTCCCTCCTCAAATATATGCTAATGATGTCATTTTCCTTTATCTTTTTATAATAAAGGATTAGGCCAGGACTGTCTCTAGCTGCAACTCGGGGACCAATTTAGCTGGGATCCAGGAGAGACAAACCCTTGTGGTTAATTACCATTCATTAACATAGTTTGCATCTTTCCTTCTTCTCCAATACCCAGGAGCCAGCTATTGTCAATATTTGTCCCATATAAATTTCTGCAGTTTTTTATTTTCCAGTCACTGTCCTCCAGCGTAATGCAGCTAATGACAAACATTAATAACCCAGAGAAATCCGGTGGCGCTCTGGGTATAGAAGAGCAAAGCATCAGTGCCACGCAAATTATGTCGGTGCCCCCCCCCGCCCCTCGCTGTCTGACTGTCTCTATTCCTCTCTCTCTCCCTTTTAGCGTGTAATGCATAGTCAACATGTTTGCTCGCCGAGCGCCGGCCTCGGCTGACACCCCCGTGCTATTTCTGTGACATATTCAAATGCGGGCCCCCTCAGCTGGTACTCCCGTGGGTTTAATTAACCTGGCCTTGCCTCTGACGCTCCCTCAGTGAAGACGTTAAAACGATCTTGAAAACACCCTTCAAACAGCGACCCCACCACCACCACCACCCAACACACGCACACACCCATGTCCTCCACGCGGCGCCGTATACGATTCATCTCTTTATTTTCTGTGCAGGAACGGCGTGCCATACCCTTCTTTTCTTCTCGTTCACTCTCTCCTTGTCTTCCTCTTCTTTTCAGCTCTCATTAAGAGAGGTTTCCTGTGGGAATGACTTTGATCAGCAGTTCCAAATGCAGAGTTTTTCCTCCCTTCCCCTTTTATTCATTCCAACACAGTCGACTCTGTGTCATTTTTTTCCTCTGTCTTTATCTCCTCCTCTCATCCTCACTTCTTTTTAAATCCAACTTTCTTGTATTTTTTTTTTCTCTCCACAGATTCCTGCAGGAGATTGTTCCTGGAGGGGTAGAAGAGGTCAGGGTCACGGGTTGACTTTGGGGTCGATCGATGATTTGTGTGTGTGTGTGTGTGTTTGTCTCGCTTTTGCGTGTGTCCCAAGGCTTCTCTGTTGTACTTTTAAGTTCCCTGTGGTGTGAGTGTGTGCCACTTGGGTGGGAAGGCGGGTAGCCCACAGTACAAAGACGAGTCATAGCACAAACCGTGAATTTCTGCAGCCGCCAACTGATGCACAATTAGTCCTCGCAGATCTCGTCAGGCAGCTGCGGAGCGAATAGAAAACAGCCTCCGGTGATTTCCCTTACTTCACTGACACAGTTTCACACTCGGCTATTGCTGCCAATACATCAGTCTGCTTTGATTTCGCACACGCAGACACTTGGCACTGTCTTAAATAACAAGGTACCTGTGACATACAGCCAAATGTGTTTTTTGACAAATGTATAATGCAACATGTTTTCATTGTGTCTCTCCTTCATGTTTGAGCCACAGGGAGAAGGTTCAGAAACAAAAGGTAGATGCTGTTTACAGAGTATGACAGAAACCTCACAACACTTTTCTATTCGCTCCTGACTGCGGTGTGAAATTTTGGTCAGGAGCCTAATGATGATTATCTTCTAAATTTTTAGATTGCAGACGTGGCTCCTCAGTACATCAATACATGTATAATTTTCTTTCACATTAGCTTGGATGCCACCTTGAAAAGAAAAAAAAAAAGGAATCACGCTCTCCTGATGCACATATGCTATGTATACAACCTCATTGATCTTCACTTGAACAAGTCCCTTATCCTCCTCTGCAGCGCTCCAGACATGAAACGGCAGCAGATTATGGGTGGATGCGGCCCGCCGTGGGAAGCTCGGGAGCAGATAAAAAGGCCAGCCACTCCGGGGACTAAAGCTATGTTTTGATGCTGTGTGATAAAGCAAAGACATGGCGCGAGAGGAAGGGGAAAGTTACACACACATATATATATATATATCTCCATCCTCTGGCTTCCCTTTTTGGATTTCTCTCACCTCTTTGTCTTGTCCATCGTTACCAAGCTGTTCCTGCACTTTTCTTGTTCTTTGACACTCACACTTTCTCCGTCCCCGTGGACTGTCCTAAGCCTTGCTCATGGCGGCTGTCTCTCTAAAGCCATGGCCTGAGCTCCTGGGCAGAAAAAAAGAGAGAATGGGAGAGGGTGTTGATCTGGTCTCTAATCCACCTTCTCTCACAGCGTAGGAGGGAAGCTGCAGTCCTCAGCATCACCTCAGAGAGAAGCGACTCTTTGAATGCGACTGCCTGAACCCTCTGGTGTCCTCATGACTAATCCGGGATGGCGTCTCAAATGTTGTAGAAAATGTGGCTCCTAATATCACGCGTCAGTCAAACTGTCGTTCTTGGGTGCAGCGTATTGTTGTTGGAGGTCTCGAGCTTTCAAACGCGCCAAGCGCCTCAGCGGGGGATTTATTGTTCAGAGGCTCCAAGTTTCATCAGTCGGCACGCTGGCCGCAGTACCACTTTATGTGTGTTCAGAATCAAAACCAGTGAAAACAGCCTTCATTGGTCCTAGTTGTTCTACAATATGCAGCCATCCTTTGTTTTCTGCTCCAGCGTATATAATAACACCTCAGTCTGCGGTGTGTAGCTCCTCAAAGCACCTCTCCACCTTGACTAACTTTTCCAAGCGCTCATTAGCGGACTGGCTGAAGTTTGGAGGGTATAAAGCGGGCTGGCAGATTACCCCCCGTAAAGTAGCACACCTCAGGTAATCACACTAATGAATTCAAGCACCCCCACTCACCCACCCCTTTTCCCTTTCTCCTTTTCCCTTTACTTACTTCTCCCTTTCTTCCACAGTGGCGGGTCGGTGCACGAAGTGCCAAACAACAAAGAAGTGTTTGTTTGCATAATATTAGCACTGCACGCTCGCACACAGTGGCGGGGGCCTGACTGCAGGACTGACTGGAGGCTTCCCGCGAACACAGGTGGAGCAGGGTGAGCATCACTGGGACCAATTAGAGCAGAGCACAGGTACATTAGCATGTTTGAGTGGAGCGGGACGGCGTGGGGATTGGTAGGCCTCACAAAACACACAAACGTATGACCGCGGCCTGTTGTGTGATTGCTGTTTGTCTCCAGCGACACGACTGCCGTATGTGTGACAAACGACCTCGGGTCTGCCGTCACAGCCCATCCCGTCCTCTCCATCTGCACCCTCGCAGAGATAACTGCACCTTTCCGGAGACGCGGCTGCTTCAGGGCTTTCTTCATGACAGAATGTAAACATAACCATTCGCCTGGTGTTTTAAAGATTGATATAAAAAAGGAAGTCAGTGTCTTGTGAACTGTTGCCTCATGTGTTTAGTTTACAGGTGCAAACAATGAAGGTAACTGAGTGCTCAGGCGCTCCTGAGCATTAACGGAGACCATCTTAGCTTAAGCTGCTCTGGTAAAGTAAAAGATCCCGAGGCGTTCCCAAGCCATGGTTTCTGGTCTCCTCCTGGCTGGACAAGCCCAGAAAGCACAGAGAGGATTCCCGATCAGATGCTTGAACCGTTGTTACTGCCTCGTTTCAGTGCACAGGAGAGGGGTTCAGCCGTAAGCTCCTTTTGATATCTGAGCCTCTGACCTCCCTCTGTCCTTAAGGGTGATCCCAGGCGCCATGCAGAGGCCACTTGTACCTCTAATCTCATTCTCACGGTCACTACCGAGAGCTCGTGTTCACAGGTGAGGGTTGGAGCTCGGGACTTCTGGTTGGCCTGAAAGAGATTCTGGGAAACTGTGATGTGACTCAGAAAGCGTTGACCTCAACCAGGAGTGTTGTGATAAAGTGAGGAGCAGTTTGAAGAATCCCTGAGCGCACACGACACATGCGCTGTTGGCGAGATGGAGTCGAAGGAGTCGTGAAACTTTGCCCGTCTCTCTGGCAGAGGTCACGCAGGTCAAAATGTCTGCACTGACGGAGCTGGATGAGGTTCACTTTGAGAGGCTGAAAGCTCTGGGTTTTGTCGGGCTGTCTGAGTTTTCATGCCTTGCCAGTGTCACGCAGAGGTCCCGATCAGTGTGTATTGATTGGCAGATGGGATGGTCCCCAGGAAGCTGGAAGGGTCGATGCAGCCAAACACAGATTCAGTGTTGTTCTGTGGGCCTCATTGGACCATGACCTCGGCTGAGAGTCAAAGCCTCCACATCAGAGGCCGTGGAGTCCGAGCAGACGGGGCATGGTTGCCTCCTCAGGTTGGGAGCAAGTTGCTGTCCCAAGTGCCACGATTCAAGTACCTCGGGGGGGCTTGTTCCCATCTGAGGGTGAGCTGGAACATGATTTACAGAAGCCGTCATGATATCACGTCCTTTAATTAGGGTCTGAAAGTGAGGAATATTTATCTTTGGTCTGAATTAAAATGCACAGAAAAGGTTTTGAAAGAGTCTAATATGCAGACAAAAACTACAAAAGACAAAACCTGATATAATTATTGGTGTCATACATGTTAAAACACGCCCCCATTGCTCTGTAAAACAATATAAACATGTCAGTAACAGAAACTCCTGCTACGATGAGACGAGTGGTCAGCGTAATAAAGTAAATAGCAACGATCTCATTTTTCTCTGGCGCTCGGCCCCCCTCTGTCTGTACTGTACAGGTGAGATTTATTGTCTCATGAGTTAAGACAAATGGACACTCACCTCAGGCCACACGCACACATACAGATCAGCGAGCCGTGGGACCGAGCACTTTATCAGAGCTGCCCGTCGAGGCCAGCAAGCAGGAAAACTGAGCAAAGAACTACACTCTGGTCACTGTCAGCCGCTTTGATGTATCACTCGCACTTTCTCTGTCAGCCAATAAGAGCCGCTCAGACGAAACAAACGTCTGGTGTTCAGGGTGTTCCTGTAATATATCTGATATACCCTCATACAAATGCTGCTTTCGCTGCAGCGCTGCCTCGTGTGTAATTGAATTGATACTGTAATTACACTCGTTGAATGGCAGTTTTCACTCCTCTGCAGAAATGCACATAATCGCTGCTGCATCATTTCTTACCACTAGGTGGAAGCAAAGCACCATAGATTGTGATTTATTGGGCAGTGGACAGACAGTACAGATCTGTGTAATGTACAAAAACAACGATTTCATAGCTGCTCATATAAAATATTCTAGAGACTCTAATGTTAACTTCCTCAGTGATTATGCTTTTAACTTTTGACCCTTGAAATCCTGGATGTTTGTGATATAGATATTGTCCATGGTGGTGGTCCCCAAATTTCCCCAGCTGGGGATTAACAATGTCTGTCTTATTTTATCTTATTCTGGTGGAATTTGTGCATCTGTGATTTATAAAAATCACGATTTGATTTCCTGTCTAATCGATTTGTAGGATTGTAGGACATTAAATTGGAAACGCTGTGTTTGTTTGGTGATTTGGTTTGTGCAGCAGATAGATTGATGGATAAATACATGGCAGATGCTTCCCTCTGTCTGAATGTGTGTTCAGAATTCTCCACACGATGGCGCCACTAACATGACAAATGTTTCTCCTAATGTTAACCTGCACTGCCTTAAATAACCCTCTGCGGTGGAGAGTGATCATTACAAGAGTGCAGAAATAGACACAATTACAAAAAAAAAAAAAAGTAGAACAGCAAAACAAGATGATGCAGCACTCAAACCACAGCGGTGACAGTGATGGAGTTTGATCTGCAGGAACAAATTAACGTTTAATAGATAAATATATTTGCAAAGTAGATGTGTCCTGTAAATAAATACATCTGCAGCAGCAGGGACATTCACGGACATGTCTTACACCCAGTCTGTGGTCTAATGGTGACAAATACATGTCCTACAAATGCACACTACACACATTCACAACACTAGTTCATTACCATGCGCGCACATTGTGTTTGAATTCGTTACCGAGAAATTATCATTAAGAAATAAGATGTATTTAAAGGCATATTACTAAAGGTATTAAATCTAACATTTCACAGCTCCACAATATCCTAAAGGTTGCGTGTCTTTCCAGGGCTGCAGTATGGACCATATGGGGTGCGTCTCCTATCACAACCCACCATCTGGCGTCGAGGGGAGGCTGAGCTGACAAATGCGTGCAGGTGACTTCTCAGCTTTAATTCAGAGCCATTACTCGCATTAGTCCTGTTGGCATTTAATCGTATCCGCCAAATAATATCGTGATGATGTACAGTAGTGCAGGCTGGTACGTGTGCCACAGGGGACGTGGTTCTGTTGCGGGTCGTGCCGGTTTAAAGCCCACATCCAGCAGGATCTCTAAATGAATGCCGACACACTCAGGTTTAATTTTGTTTGACAGAAACCGGGTTACTGTCAGTGTCAA
This sequence comes from Chelmon rostratus, assembly GCF_017976325.1. Lineage (NCBI taxonomy): Eukaryota > Metazoa > Chordata > Actinopteri > Chaetodontiformes > Chaetodontidae > Chelmon > Chelmon rostratus. Next base: position 2,739,706 of record NC_055660.1, read on the forward strand.
AGCTGCTTTTTGTGCCGTTACGCAACAGTTCGAGCTGTCTGACTTTACTGATCGACAGCGGAGCTCTTCAGATCCTTAAAGCATCAACGCCACACTGTGAAAATACTCCACCGCAAGTAAAAGTCCGGCATTCAAACCCTTACTTAAGTACAAATATGTAAATAATATCAGCAAGATGTACTTAAAGTATCAGGAGTAAAAGCAGCCGACTGATTCTGCAGAAATGATATGTGTGATGTTTTGGGTGAATACTGCTGCGTTAATGTGCATGTTGCATTTTACAAATACCTCAAATTTGTACTGAAATACAGTACTTGAGTAAATGTACTTAGTTATATCCAATCACTGCCGATTGATGACACAAGCCAGGAGATATAGTCCTTCACACATATGATTTGGACATGTAGAAACTTTAGTTATTGTCACATTATGTTAATGTCCACAATGTGCAGCGATGTGCAAAAAAACAAGAAGACAGCGGTGTCATCAGTCTTCATGTGAAATCAGAGTAACTCCAGTTTCATCACACCGACAGCTCCATGAACTCAAGATACAATAATCAATCTGAATGTTATTCAGTTTCGCGACAGACGCTGAAATCTGCGTTTTGATATGATTTTCGTTGCTTGTGCACACTGTGTGTGTGTGTGTGTGTGTGTGTGTGTGTGTGTGTGTGTGTGTGTGTGTGTGTGTGTGTGTGAGAGAGAGAGAGAGAGAGAGAGAGAGAGAGCTCAGGAGAGTCTGTGTTAATGGGCGCTGTCCAGGGTGCTGGAGAGGCCGCAAGTCATTGAGCGTCATTGGAGGGGAAGCACCACAACTAATTGTAAAAACAAGGTTTTCTTGGGGAGGGGGTCCAAAAGAGATAGACGGTGGTGGTGGTGAAAGCATGTTTTCCTTTTTCATTTCATCCGAATGTCAGATTAAAGCTTCAGTGGAGATCCAAGTCGCAGTCACCCAGTTCGTCCTTGTCCTTGTACTAAACGAGCTTAGATTGGAAATACCTCGGCCTCCTCTCAGAGTGTGGGGCCCAGCCGTGGAGGGGAGGCGGCCGCTTTAAAGGGAGCTGGCTCCGACGTCAGCGCCGTTTTAACCATGTGGGTTTGACATCCAATCGCCTGATCAGAGCTTGAGTCAGCCCCTTTCTCACAGGAGATCCCTCTGGAGAAGACCAGCGTAGACAGGACTTAGCAACGGCTGCAAGATCACCACCACGTACAGTTAGGACCGAGATCTCCTCCTCTCACGCCCGCAGCATCAGTTCATATTCCCGGCTAGAACCACCGCGTAGCAACCATGTCTGTAGCGGGGCTGAAGAAGCAATTTCACAAAGCCACTCAGGTAAGAGGAGCCGAGCGCTGGATCCCACCGGATCCTCATGCTGGAGAGCAGTGGAGACTCGCCTTGAATCAGTGCGGATGGTGCTGCAGCAGCTTGCTGCAGGCGCTCCATCATTGCTGTCCCGGTGCTGAAGTGTTCTCCACCGGGCAGCCTGGCGCGCTGCAGCACTGCACCAACCCCATCATGTATTACTCATGTTTTATACCGCAGCTCCGTTGTGATTTATAGCTGATATTTGATGCGTGAGGTGAAGCCGCGATGTTTTTTCGCTGTCGTGTTTCTGTGGGGCCGTCTGGGAGGCAGGTGTCACGACAAACAGGATGGCAGCGACGCCGGGGACGTCAGTTCCTCTCTGTACCCTTCAGATGACTTTCCGCACAGAAAAAAGCAGCAGAGCTGCAGCTTGTAATGCGCAGGTTGGTGCCCTGAATGAAGGATGGGTTTAAATCAGTGTTTCCTTCAGCCAACCGCAGCGGGGACTCCGACGCGCAAGACGTTATGCAATCGTTAAGTGCGCTTTGGCGGAAATCCGCTCGTGCCAGCAGCGGCACGGCATGACCCCGGCGCCCTCTAAACGCATTTATGGCCTATTGCGGGATGCCAGCGATGAATTCAATCATGTATTTCCTATCTTACTGTAGCACAGGGACGCTCGGACCCGTGCATGGGTGTTAGCCAATCAGGCGAGGGCGCAAGCTAATAAATGAGCTTATGGGCAGAAGGTGTGGAGGCTGCAGGCTGCCCCCACTCTGCCTGAGCTCTGTCCTGGACTCTTGAGGCTCTGGCAGAGCTCTGACTGCCTTGTTTATGTCACTGTTTCTATTGTAGGACTGATTTTTAGGGCTTCAGTCCTTGTTCTCGGTGTTTAGCGCTGTGGCTGGTGGTGGCCTCTGGTCCGGGTGTTGGGCTGATGCCTTTTCTCTTTAACTTTTGGTGGTGATATGGAAGTGTGTGTTTTGGTTTGTTACATTACTCCCACTATAACATCAGCAGGTGACTGTGGTGGTGCGTCAGTCTGTGTCCACTTCAGAAGAATCAATAGTGAGTTATGGCAGATAATCCACTCAGACTGTTGTGACCTCTGTATTGAAGCCCCTGTGTCTGAATTCACCTCTGTTACGTTATGCTGAATCATCTGTTATAATCAGGAGTTTGCCTAATGTATGGGACGGTTTTCAGTATCTTATTTTTACTCCTGAGAGCTCAGACTGAAGAGTTTAACCATCAGTAACGTTAGACGCCATCAGATCAGGTGGCCATAGGTCTTCAGCTTCCACCAGCTCCAGGCCTTGGAGTGACTTTTCTTTCGGGTGTTCGCTGGGAGCTCCAGCATGTTCGAGGGAGGCTGTCCGTCTCTCCGGGTGAGTCACAGCGACACTGACAGTCAGCTTCAGGCCTCGCACAGCGGGACGCCCGGAGCCTGGCTGAGTCACGCGAACCTCCTCGTCCCCCAGTTCACCCAGTCTCCAAATGGCTTCAGTTACAGCCCCCAGTTTGCGTCATTCCTCATCTTTATGAGCAGCCGTCACTGAGATGCGATGGAATAATGGCTTAATTGTGACACTGATAATAGTGTCTCTCCTGAAGGTCAGCGCCTGGAGATATTAAACTCTCTTAATTGCATGTTGGAGCTGAATAACTGAGAATAGGGCAGCAGTTTGTGAGGACAGGAGTTCATTTAACAGCTGGGATCCAACATGGTGACACGCAATGGAGTCTAGTGTTGTATTTTTAGTTAATTTATGCTGCCATTGGTTGTTGATGTTATTGTTAATGTCACACTGACACTCTAGAGGCTTGTGCAGATGATTAAAGCCACACACACACGAACGCTGTTATCGCGTTCGCTTTGCATATCCTTGAAGAGCAGCACTTACAGATCCAACGTGGAAGAGTTTCATTATGTTTGCGGATTAAATAGAAAGAAAACATTATTTTGCCCATTATTACACCTCTCAGTTTTAATCAGGAGCTCATTTGATCAGATTGGGAGTAGACAGCAGCCCACACAGGGATTAGATGGCTGCACAGATTGTGTTAATTCTGTGTGATGAGTCTATTGTCACCCATTAGCAGAGACTTCTCTCTCTGCCTGCATATGTTCCACCACAGCTTCAAATGCATCTGTATGTGTGTGTGTGTGAGGCTGCATAAGAGTGTTAGTATTTGTAATTATGCATATATTTATGTGGCTCTGCGTGTGCATGCATAAAGAGGTGTGCTAGAGTGTGTAAATATGCAGTCGATACGTCTGAATTTGTAGATTTTCCACACAGCTTCATTACACAGTTCTATTCCCAATGTGATTCAGTCAGCTGTAGGCGCAGAGTTAGCTGTCTCTGTGGTCTCATGCCGTCTGTTCCTCGCAGTTGCACCCCCCCATCCCCCAAAACACACACACAATGTCTTCTTCCCCTGACTCCCAGTGGCAAAAGGCTCACTTCAGCCTCTCTGTTCCCGTGCCACAGTCTGTAATCCAGGCCCAGACTCGCAGCAGACTGGCTACACATGCGTCCTCCACCCAGACCTTGCAGTACCCACCCCAGCACATGAGGAGGGGTCACAGGGATTAAGGGATGGGACCTGGATTTAAAACAATCCCATCAACCCCAGTCAAAATGGATATCGGTATTGATGGAATAGTTTGGATTTTTTAGAAATGTGCTTACTTGCTTTGTCGCAGAGATTTAGATGAGGTGGAGCTACAGCTAGCCGCCAGTTAGCTTTGCTTAGCATAAAGACTGGAAACAGGGGCAACAGTTAGCTTCGCTCTATTTAAAGGTAACAAAATCCATTTTCTGGGCCAGTGGTTTCCTTGACTTTACTTTGGATGCAACTGGACCCAGCCAAGAAACAGTCCAGCACACAATCCTCCCTGAAACGGCACATTGTTGTTTTTACACTTTTTGTAAGGATTAAACAGGTGATATACAACATGTTAATCATTGAGCTTTAGAGGTGCTGGTAGATGGATTTACTGTGGGACAGCCACGCTAGCTGCTTCCCCCGTTAAACAAATGAATCTATTTATGGACATTACAGTGGATGTATTTTCATATAGTGACATCAGTATATTTTCAGGGAAATAAAAACATTAAAAAAACAGTTAATGAATCAAATAACCGGAAAATAATGCAACTTTCAGATAATCCAGCAAATTAAATGTACAACAAATCAAGGCTCTTTACCAAATTGCTGCAAAATCCTATAAAAATCCAATACTGGCTGAAAGAAGTCTTGCTCATTGATTTGTAATATCACCCTCTGCAACATAAGCACAGATACTGAAAGAAAAGCTGCCTTGCTATAAACTGCAAAGTCTCAGAGTTGATGAGTTTAAATTGTCCCTCAGCAGAGGACAGGACTTCTTAAGATGAGTGTGATGACATAAAATCTCAGGGTAAAACATTTCAGGGAAGAAATGGAGCCATGATAACTGGTTTATATGTAAACCGGAGCAGATTGCACGTCCTAAAATGCTGCATTGACCTTAGAGTATATCCCCGTGCGCCTCTAATTGCTAATTAGCTGTGCAGCTTTGTCTGAAGTTAAATGTGCAGCATCTGCTTCGGGAGGGATAGAAAATCCTCATGCCTGTGCACCGAGGCTTACAGCGTTTCTTCGTTATAGACTTTATGCGCTCGACCAAGAGAGGCGGCTCGTAAAAGGCAGAATGCCATGAAGTTACTGGAATTTTATAGATTCACACACACACCACCTCAGTTTCACCTTCTCACATACATCACTGAGTAATTTATGTCACACAACCTCAATCTCTCTTTCTCCCTCCCTCCTTCCCTCCCCCTCGCTCTCTCTCTCTCTCTCTCACCCAAGGACGTCGGGCCTCAGAGTGGTGCATTAATGTAACAGGGGCCATTTTAAAAAGACAGGAAGCACAGGGCATGAAGGGTAAAACCCAGCACGTCCACCTTAGACTTGCTCTATGTTATAAAGTGATGCACTCTACATACACTGTGTGATGCGTTTGAGTGCTGTGAGAGCGCTGATAACACCCGCCTGCTGTAAAAACTCGCAGCACATGTTTCTCCTCTCATCGTTCGAACACGGCTAAGTGTTTCCTCTCTGCCGGGTTTCGACGTATGCTCGCTGTTTTACGTCACGAGTCAACTCCGCCTCACAGTCAAGTGAGTCACGCTTAGAGCAGATGCTGCTTTCATGAAGGCTCTGTTCCCATGGAGAGTCGTGTGTGTGTCGGGGGGTGGGGGGGATTGCGTGTATGCATGCATGGATGTGAACCTGCTAATCTGATGCTTTTTATTCGAGGCTGTTAAATCCACTGAACTAATGTTCGGCTGCTTCGACAGCACTTAGAAGTAGCGCGACCTGGATGAATGAGCGTCTTCACCGACACTGAACTCATCTCTCCTGAAGCCGCACAGTCCTGCTTCTTGTTGTATTTTAATCAAACCCCAGTTTTTTATTTATCTCACGGCTGCAGAGAGCGTGTTTTATCTCAATGGACCGAGCGCGTGCTGCCAGCAGGAAGACCAAACATGTTCCTGAAACAGAAACTGCAGGAGAGAGAGGGGAGATGAAGAGGATGGCAAGAGAGCGTTAGAAAGTGTGCCAAGCAGGGAAGAAGGAAAACAAGGGTCTTTGGGGGGATGGTGTTGCAGCTTTTCCAACTAAAATGTTTGCTTTCCGTCTTGTGAATGTCAGAAAGAGACGCAGGAGTTACTTATTTTTCCCTTTTTATGTTATGCTTGATTATTGAGTTTGAGCCGCAGCTGCAGCTTAAATACTGAAGAGTCCGTCGCTCTTCATCATGTCCAAACACGAGTCGACAAGACTTCACCAGATTTTCATACAACAAGATATTGTGTGTGAAATATCAGCTATATTCTCCCAAGAGGGATTTATACAGTCCATTAACTTTGATATATACTAACATTAAATCAGATAAGGTTTGTGTGAACACTGTGTACATTTTTCTTCCTGACTGAGACGCTCAGTGTTTAGAATAAGAAATAACAAGCCTGTCCTCATTTTTAAATGAGAGCAGTAAATACCTGCAGATCAGAGACCCGTCGCATGGTGAGCTGCAGGGAGTAACGTCACACATTATGTTTTAGAAATAATCTCATCGGCTGCTGGAAAGCTGGAAAACAAAGCCAGGACACCTTTGAGGAGCAGCTGTACGAGCAGCATGAGGAGTTATGTGACTCGTGTTCTGCATGAAACCGAGTTATCTGTCAGCATGCAGCAGCTACGTACGTGGACCTGCGCTGGATCCACGTCTGTCCGGGTGCTTTAGGTGCTGTGGAGCAGAAATCCTTTATTTTGTAGTCGGCCTTGGTTCGAGTAGACGTTTCCCAGCGTGTGCTGAATATAAATATCAGCGCTACACACGTCTTACCCTCATTGCATTGTGTGTAGCATTATGATTCATCAACTGGAAACCAACCGATTTCAGCTTGAAGGCAAATGATTAAGTACGAGGGACCTTTTTTGCTTGGTCCATTTAATTCTTCATGTATGTGTGTGCAGGTGCAGCATTCCTTTCCTCAGAGGAGGGTATGCAGTGTGCAGGCGTGCATGAGAGCGTGCAGAGATGTACATCCGCTCGTGCCTGTGGACAGGAGTGTGATCCGTGGATGCGGCTGACGCCTGCAGGGTTTTAGGGCAGCAGATTGCGAGTGGGTGACTCATCCAGCCTGGATCCTCGGTAGGCCTACTGCAGTGCAGCGTAAAACAGATCCAGCTGGGAGATAACAGATGGGGCGGGAGGGGGACAAAGAGAGTGGAGCGAGGAAAGAGAGATAAGACAAAAAAAAAAAGGAGGGGGGAGAGAAGTAGATAGAAAGCAGCCTTGAGCAGGTAGGGAGCGGCAGAGAGATAAAGGGAGGATTCAGCCCAGAGATGCTGAAGGCGAGAGCAGGAGGAGTCAAACAGGAGGAGTGACCGTCCATCTGCAGGGATTTACTCCTTCAGGTTTTAGGAGAAAATCTACCAACATGAATTTTGTCATTTGATTTTGGTTCTATGTTCAATTCTTCACTTATTAATTCAGTGATAGTCTGTAGATGTATCATCACAACACACAAACTTATTAAATGTTCGCTTTCTACAGAATCTACACCCGGCAGCTGCAGGTGGTGTAGAAATACTCTGATACAAGCACAACCACATGCATTAAAATTTTTGCTTGAGTAAAAATGCAGAAGTACTAGAATCATAGTACCAAAAGTAGAAGTACTCATTATGCAGAATGGCCAACTCAGAATGTTTTCTATGTATTTATATATTATTTTATTATATTAAGTGATGCATTAATTTCACTTTCATGTTGCAGCAGGTGGAGGAGCCGATGCTGCTGATTTTAACTTTGTATACTGCTGCGTAGTTTAATGTGTAATAATACAAAATCACTTACTTGTTGGTCTAGATAGATAGATAGATATACTTTATTTATCCTAAGCTGGGAAAGCATCTGCAGCAGCAGCATTACACACAATGAAATAAGTGAAAAATTGTGAAATAAGACTATAAAGAACAAACTATACATAATAAAATATCAAAATAGCGAGCAGTAAAAAGATTATATACATAATAATAAAATAGCAAAATAGTAAACAGTAGTAATGAAAAAGTATTGCACAAAAAAGAATATCTACAGCAAATGGCAGTGTGTAGAAAATAAAGTGTACCGTGACTGTAAGCATAACACAGTGAAAAAAATGTAAATTTCTACAAAATTCTATTTTGTATTAATAATCTAAATCAGCAAAGAAACCAGTAATTAAAGCTTTGAAGTAGATGTAGTGCAGTAACGTAAGTGGAATATTTTAATAGTTTAAAGTAGCAGGAAATGAAGTATATGTAGTGAAGTACCTCTAGAATGAACTGTACAGTTCTTACTTTCCTGATGGCAACAACAGCATCGTCAAGGTCAGGAAATGGTCGTGATTACGGTTAATAAAAAGGTAAATGTTGAGACAGGGTGTAAACGACCTTTGCACCTCCACATTCTGCCACACTACATATGTCACACACTACCTGCGGCGTTGGCTCTGAATCTTGGCGTTGCACGTAAATCGTGACCTGCGGGACTGTCTGATACGGCAGTAATTCCTCGGGGTGTTGGGCTGAGTGTCAGGTGTGGATGTGGTTCGTCCTGTCTGTCGTTTCCTCATGAGTCAGAGGACAAAGACTCATTGTTGCAGTGACCTCTGAAGAATTCGATGCACTTGCACCAGCCAGCCCAGTGAGTCCAGTTTTGGCCCAGTGTGGCTCAGCAATGCAGCAAAAGAGATGCTGCACTGGCTCCAGTCCAGCAGGGGAGCCCCTGCAGCGACGTCCCTCCATCCTTTTACCTTCGTTTACTTCCTTCCCTCGCGACTCTTCACTACCGCCCGTCATTTTCCTTCCCTCTTAAAAGAAATGTTCACCACAGTAGAGGCTTCATCAGTGCACGCAGTGTTTTCCAGCTTCTGAAGCTGGCCGAGCTGCTCCCTTCAGTTTTCAAACAAGTCTTTCACTGGCCCTCAGACATGTTTTGCAATATATTACGGCAGCGGTGACAGTTTTTTTTTTTTTTTTGACTAGCGTGAGTGTAAAATGTCACATCCATCACCTCACCTCTAAACCATTAATCTCCTTGGCACTCCATAAATCCTTCGCTGAGCATTACAACAATGACTTTTTGTGTGTGGACTCGGGAGCATGTGATAAACATGACTCGCCATCTTCAGAGCCGCTGCTGAACGCCACAGCGAGGCGTGGCCCGAAACGACACGATTACAAGTGTGGCATTAACCGCATATCTCAACAAATCCCACAGATTTACCGTAACTGCGATTCCACAAACGTCGGGGCGTCGTGTGAGATGGAGATCAAACCAAATGTGACGACCTGCTGATCCCTTCTGACATCTGCTCAACTGCAAACAGCACAAAGACGATGTATTTAATGTTGGGCCTCGCCGGCTTCATTGATTTTTGTAAATATCGGATCTTTTAGCGTGTTTGACACAGCGTCCCAGCCCTTTTGGGTCGCGGCCGTCTGGCTGTCGGATAGAAGAGGGCGAGCTTCAGCAGAAAGTCAGATGAACTGTCAGCAGTATGACTTCTGACAGGAGTGCACATGCAGTGGCCAGAGGGCTGATAACTGGACTGTGGAGCTCTCTGGAGGTTAATGACAGACGGACGCCGCCTGGACCAGAACTATTCTTAGCTTGTCCTGTGGTTAGAAGCCGGCGGCATGTTTTGAATGAGAGCGAGGTGAACTCGGTCCAGGAGAGACGTGAACGAGCGGCGTTCGGCTTCAGCATCCGTTGCTCTGTGCTCTGGTTTCCACAGTTTTGTCGATAGAAAGTGAGCTGTTGTTCCTCACTCTGTGGTTCCTTTCCCCTTCGCCTCTCTCCCTGCACGAGTATTCAGGCCATGATTTGATGTTTTATTCATTCAGTGGTGTATTATATATTCTGGGCATCAACCACTGCAGGAGAGCTGACTGATGGCTTGAGGCTGGAAAAGGGAAATTCTCAGGACCTGTTATTAAGGCTCGTCTTACCAAACATAAAGCTTATCAACTGTTTTTAAAGAGGTTTATCATTAATATAAGTTGCTGAAATTTCAGTAATATCACACAGCAATATATCAACATTAGGTTTTTGCTGAACGATGATTCCACGGTTAATGTGTCGCCATTCACCAGAGAGTAATTTACTTTCATGCATGTAAATGACATTGATAAGACTGAGTGAAACCAGCTCCACACTCACACATACACATGTGTACTTCAGGGACATTCAGGTCACGTTATTATTACCCTAATCTATCACCCAGAAGCCTGCAGTACACTCTCCTCCTGTTCACCGTGCTGGTTATTGGCTTTTGTTAATGGTGCAGATGCATTGTGGGAATAATGAAGAGCCATGCAACATCATTTGCAGATATGGATGTTTTTACATCCCCAGAGACCTTGTGAAGATGTGCTCGGGGTTAAAGGTCAGTGTCTGAGCAGAGGTCATGAACCCAGTCACACAAGCTGATCGTGTTTTCAGTCAGGATTTGAGACAGAAATGGAGCATTTTGCAACCATTTAATACTAAAAAAATAACACCGAACAAGACCAGAAGAAAAACAAGTCCACAGCCGAGGTCCAGATTTAGCTTTTGGCAGCAGTATAATGAAAGTGTGGAGGGTGGAGTCAGAATAAAGGTCTTGGGTAACCTGTGTCATTCTGTTTATCATGTTGTGAGCCTGAACGTGTTCGGACATGTATGAAGCCGAATTACGTGTTTTATTTGTGTGATGATGGTGTGAACAGAGGGATTATGGTCTCTGTTAACAGACGTTATGATAATATACTGTGTGCAGTGTTTGGTGAGCAAAGAAAATGAGAAATGCAGGATTTATTTGTAGCCAGCGTCAGTCGGTGAGTCTCCACCACTTCAGTCCACTTCGGATTTTAAACAGACATTTATGTTCATCAGAGGATGGACGTTAACAATGTCTTCTGACGCTGTCATAGGGTTGACATTCATGTTTTTTACTGAAATATCTCTGTTGGATGAATTGGAAGCGTTCGCTCAGGTAACCATGGTAACCATGGCGCCCGGGGAATCATAATGGCTTTGACGATCCGTTTCATGAGGATTTCTCCAGTTTCTTTGGTATTTCTGTCATGCAGATGTGCAGTGATGATTGCTGGTAACATGTATGTTGATGTTGTCACATGTAAAATCTCTATTACAGAAATGTCAACCTGCTGGTTCATCCTCTTGGGACCATGAATGTGTGCACGATATTTCCTGACGATCCACCCGATGGTTGTATTTATGTATAATGTGCTTATTCCATCGCTGGAAATTAATTACAAAGGACATTTTGGCATAAAAAGTGGCAGAGAGCAGGAAGAGATGAGAGGAGGAAGTCATGGAGAGGAGAGGAGGATGTTGGGAACAAAAGAGGAGAGGAGGCGGTGCTCTCGGGCAGCTGTAGCATCACGTCCTCAGTCTAAGGCCTAATCTGGATCATGAAGGGACAGTAACGAGAGGAGGGACGGGGCTGAACGTCTTTCATGTGTTTACATGTCTGCTAACGCAGGTTTTGGGAGGACTTTGTGCATCTTCTCTAGTTAAAAAGCCACGTTAGTCGAGGACATCCACAGCGTCCTCCCACCAGCTGCAGAGCTGAGGCCCAACGGCTTGTCAGGGATTACGCTCAGATTAATCGGAGCGCGGTGACTTTGCATCATATTGTGTGTGACTCAGAACCAGAGCGCCGCAGCTGTAATCTGGGAAACGTGCTGCATGTGCGGACCAGGCCGCCAAACACACCATGTGACGGGGTCAGAGATTCATGAGTCCGCCTTGCTTTTTGTATTATTTTTAGTTTATTTCTTCTGGGGATGTTAGTGCTGACGTGTGATTCTCACATTCACCCACAAACTGCTGTTTCAGTCACTGCGTCCCTTTGCTTTCTGTAGTTAAGGGATGATCATGTGGAGAGGCAGATACAAGCTTCAGTTCTGCTTTCAATCACTAAATATCACTGAAGTCTTATGATCTATAATTATGAATTGTTTCTAAACTCATACTATTACCTGTTGTGATTATCCTAATGATTTTGTTTACCATGCAGTCGAGTGATGACTTATTTAATCGCGCTGCTGCTTTGTGTAAACAAGACTCTTCCTCATCTTCTAGCCGTGTAAAAAGTGCCAAAGGCTTCAGAGTAAACAAAGTTATTTTTCTGATGTTCGTACTTATGATATAACAGCCCCCACAGACTGCAGACGAGCTGTGGATTAGACACCTTGAATTAAATGCAAATGAAAGATATCTGTGTAATTAGAAGGTGGGTGGAGACGGTCTCTGTGTGTATTTGCAGCCATGTAAGCAGGCGTTAAGCAGATAAATTGCTTTGAAGAGATAAAGAAGTGAGTTCAGGAAGTACGACGGTCCTGCGAGAAAGAGTCTTAATGCACATTTAATTGATAAGATTTTAGTTTTTGGGCCTTAAACGTTTGTGTGTATCCGTCTGCATGAAACACACCTCAATCAAACAAAGTACATGTGTTTACTGCATAATGAACAAGTAAAGTTAAGCTTCCACAGAGTAAATGTACAAGCCATGTAAAAAAAACAAACAAACACTTACATGGTTTATATGTCTGAATGCACACATTTAATAGTTAAATTGACCCTGAACTTGCTTTATGACTGTGGGCTCAAACACAGACAGAAGCTGAGGCATCGCTGACCTGCTGCACTCTGTTTAACAGGCTAATTCAACAGTCCTCAGTAAATCCTGCCTGCATGCAGGTCATAATGTTCAGTTTTTGTTTTTTATTTTCTTTATTATTATTATTTCGTTTAAGTAAACAGTACAAACAAAACGAGTACAGCACAACAGACAACAGACAACAGACAGGGTCATCCGGAGTCGGATGAAGAAATTTGACATTCAGGCTCCACATGTGGTAAATTGTAAAAGGTAAAAAAATAAATAAACAAAAATAAGATAAATGGGTTACAGGGTACCAACTCAAGTTACAACCACACTATAATAAAAGTGATATTAAACAAGGTTCATTATAGGTAGAAGAGAATCTATAAAACGTCCATATACTGCTTCCATTTCTTCCAACATTTCTCATATTTTCGAGCCCCACATCTTAGAGAGAGGGTCATTTTTTCCATAGTGTGAATTTCTTTAACTATTTCAATCCATTCAGCTACTGTTGGGGGTCTATACTCAGCCATTTCCTGGTTATAGATTTTTTACAACTCACCAGTAATATTTGCAGCAAATATTGGTCATGTTTCTCCAGGCCTGCTGGCATGTTACCGAGGTATATGGTGCTCAAACTAAAGGTAATCTTTAGGCCAGTTATTGATCTGATTTCTGTCATCACCTGTCATCATCTGCCCAGAACAGAGCTATCACAGGACATTCCCAGAAAATATGAAAATGACCTCATAATGTGGAGTTTTAAATTGTAAATTTTAAAATAACTAAAAATAATTCTGACATGATTACAACGATTTTAACTCATTGATGCACATTTGTTGATCCCTCACAGACAATCTTTTATCTGTGTTCTGTAATATTGAATTTACTGATCTTTGGTTGATCTTTTTGTATTAAATTTAAATATTGATTTGCCTGAAATTTGTTTAGAAAGTACCTATCGAGTACTGAAATATGCCCGTTGTGATAATTTGCACATGGTGAGGACTGTAAATTGCTTTTTTTGATATTCAGTTTACTATCAGATGTGACAAAGAAAAGCTTCAAATGTGCACGTTGGAGAGGCTGCGGCCGATCGATGTTTGCCATCAGTATTCTGGTTCGTACCCGCCTGTCGTGACCTCCTTATAGACGGGAAATCTAATCAAATCAGACCGGTGTTGAATAGCAGATGTACAGGCTGTTTGTCTGCTGAGGATTTTCCATTTTCTCCTCCTCTAAAGGCCGACCGCAGCCTCTGGACGTATTAACGCCGCTGTTGATTTTGGAGGGATCGGTGCAGCGTGACTGTCTGTTTTGAGTGTGAAGGATTTTTTTTTTTTTTTTTTGCAGCTTTATTGATTTTTGTGTGAAAGTGCAGCAGCTTGTTTCTTCCTGGATCATCAGTCTGCTGTCGCTGCAGGACGGTTGAGTTAAAGTAAAATTCATTTATCTTCATCAGCTGCGATAATGAACCTTCACGTCTGGCAGCGTTTGTTCTGCTTGTGTGAAGCGACGTGTTGAGTTCAGGGACGCTGGTGCGTTCAGCGGCACGGTCTGTAGACTCTGTACTCTCCTGGTGGATCGTGACCGTGCAAACACAGTTCCTCTGCAGGGATGCAGACCTGAAGTTCCCTCCAGATCCTTTATTTGATTATTTACACTGTTTAGATATATTTATTAGACTGATCTGATGCATCTCAAACCCTTGATTAAAACATTGCATGCACACGTGGCCTCGCCCATGAATACGATGGTAAAATAAGCAAAAGAGCAAACAACATTTTTGTAACTTTTCTAAACATTATGATTATTAATTTATTTTTGTTATTGAATTTTTTACTATGTAACATTAAGACATTATGTACAGCATGTATTTAGTTTAAATATAATATGCATAAATGCACTGATACACAAAAGAACACAAATGTGTTTTCACGTAATATAATCCACCTTTTTAAACTCACAGACTACACTGTGAGGCTGCTAACGATGATAATGTTCTTAACAGTTTTATTTATGAGATCTAATAATAATAATTTTTACTAATAATAGGTGGCGTCTTCAAAGGGCAGACCAGCGATCCTAAACTTTAGGATATTCACCTAAAAATAACGTACGGTAAAGAGCAGCGTTGACCCTTGGGAACAGCAGTTTGACTCAATAATCTCAACTCAAGGGTCACTTAACTCCTGTTTTCCAGAGCTTTCAACCAGTGAAACCTCCAAGAAAAGCTCGTAAGTGGGTCGTGAGTCAAGATTATTTTGATGGTTTCCTGTGTTTTTGCTTCTTTGATAAAAGATTAAAAAGCAGCTGATGAGGGCTGTAATTCCATCACTCCGTGTGGATTCCACATGTTATTGATTAGTGATCATGTGCTGAGCGGGAGGATTGATATCGACTGACGGAGCGCAGCTACAGGATTTTGTTTGGGTTTTAACAGCTCCAGTGTTGCTGTTCCTGATCTATGTGTGTGTGTGTGTGTGAGAGTGAGAGAGAGATGGAGAGATTTGTGAAAAAGGTCAAACGCCTCACGAGGGCGAAAAACCTGCGAGGGTCTTTCTGCTGGGAGACGACGATCCTGCACGGCTTCAGCAGATTTCCAAAATGGCTGCTGTGTCTGTTGATTTAACCTCTGAATGATCCGGGATCCTCTCCGTGTGTTAAAGCCTGAATGTTAATTATTTATGGCTAATAAACTGACAGAAAGTACAGAACTGCAGCTTAACAGGCAGCTGGACTGTAATATAAAGATGAATGACGTGGTCACGGTCATACACACACTGATGCGCACACGCACACACACACACACAGTGCACGCAGCAGCTGAATCTGAGCTTTAATAACTGTCATCAATACTGGTTTTCATAGACAACAGCATCATTACACCCACACAGATTGAACTCGCGGCGCTGGTGGCCAAACATTAAAGTGAAACGACTGAACTCACTGTATAAATATCACATGTTTCCTCCACCGGCCTCAAAGCTCCGTCATTGGTTCCTCTGAGAGACGCTCGTGTTTGAAATGGAAATTACAGTCAGTACAGAGAGAGAGTGTGTGATGTTTACTGCATGGAGCTGTGTGTGTGTGTGTGCGTGTGTGTGTGTGTGTGTGTGTGAGAGAAGCGCTCTGTGTGTTCTAACATCATTGTTTCGGGGTCATGTTTTTCTCTCTGTCTGTCGGTGATGAATGAAAATGAAAGGGTTTGGTCTCAGCCAGTAACGATGCTGAACGATCTCTTGAAGCTAATTGTGCTAACGGCTGATTCTTTGTGCAAATAGTTGTTTTCTTTTAATGTTCCCATTCTGACGGCAGAACAAGTCCAGCATCTCAGTCCCTCCTCCAGGAAAGCTGCTCTGAAGCTGCTTTTTGAGCTTTAATTTAGTTTTATTTTTTATTTTTAAGCCTGATTCACTGAGCACAAATGTTGGAGACACAGTCGACCAATCAGAGCTTAGGATGCGTGATTGTGAATGGGGATGTCGGCTTCCTGCGTGGCAGGCTAGCTGCTTAGCTACGTCTATGAAAAACACTGATAAGCATGGATGAGACTGACAGCTGTGCAAGTTGGAGGAAACAGAATCACTCAGAAATGTGAAATTAATTAAATGAATTGCTCCTAACGACCAATGGAAATAAACAAATCCGCTAACATGAGCACAATCTCAGGCTGAATGATTGACATGATAGGAAACGGCAGCTCAGACTTAAAGGTGCTTGTGCAGGTTTCTCTTAGTTAATTCAGCTTTATTTACATCCATGTTGTCTAACTAGCGTTCTTCTTCTTCTCTGCGTTTCTCGGCGCATTACTGCCACCTGTTGATCAGAACGATAGTGTGAAACCATCGGCTGGACTTCGTATCAGGGCCCCTCTCATAAAAACTGCTCCATAGCGCTACTAGAGGTCAAAACCTCCTCAGGGAGCCTTTAATCTTTCAGCATTAACCTCAAACTGTAGCTTTATCAGCAGAATGAAATGCAGCATTTCTGGTCGTGTTATTTAAATCTGATCCGACGCACCTCATCACCTGCATCACATCAGGCCATCAGGTCGGCTAAAACAAGATGAAGTGTTCAGTCGTTTGTAATGAAAGCTGAATTTACCAAAAAAAAAAAGTAATTCAGCAATTCAATTAGAGTGGTTCGGAAATGATTTGAACTGAGCTCAGAGAGTCTTTCACACCGTCTGCAGGTTCCCGGGCAGAACTCAAGGTGGTCTGGCAGGTTGATACTGACAGCATGGCTGTCCAGAAACACTGAGCTCAGTCAACAGAGATGTGCGGCTTCTTTACTTCCACTAAAACACATGATAAATGTGTTCTCATGTGAATGTACAGTGAACAGAGTCGCTGCACAGTCAGACAGGGTGCCAGCTGCCCCCCCCCCCCCCGTTTACCGAGCGGTGCGTGGAAGGACGGGAGTGTGCACACATCTCCCCAGCCACAGACTCATCCCCGCTGTTACGTAAGAGCCATGCAAAGGCTTACAAATCAGATTATGATATCCACAGGCCACACACTCGCAGAGGTCAGTGAAGCAACATGGGCAGCCATGAATCTGGGCAGAGGAAACGCTGGCGCCCCCGCCCCGTCCAATCAGTCCGAAGCCCACCTGTGCAGGTTGTGAACCGTCTGAACCGACAACCAGGCACACCGTTGAGTTCTGTCCCTGCTAATGCCACCTCAGGCCTTGATGTTCTGCCGGATTACCGTCC
This sequence comes from Chelmon rostratus, assembly GCF_017976325.1. Lineage (NCBI taxonomy): Eukaryota > Metazoa > Chordata > Actinopteri > Chaetodontiformes > Chaetodontidae > Chelmon > Chelmon rostratus. The sequence continues at coordinate 2,756,959 of NC_055660.1, forward strand.
CAAAACAGCTGTAATTGGAGCAGGGAGCAGCCCCCCCCCCACGCTGGCTCTGAACACCACAATTTAAAATGACAAATGGATTTTGCTTGATTCCACGACAGCGCAGGTCTATTCTCAGCACCTCCCATACAGTTAGAGGTTTGCGTCTAAATAAAGTGTTAAATCTGCTCTTAGTTTGGTTCGCTCAGAGGTCCTGATCCCGCTCAGCCCGCAGTCCAGATTTCACGTTGCCGCTTTAGAGTGCGGCTGCGGTGGATGCAGTCGGACATATTGTTGAGTCACGGTCCAGCGGCGAATAAACTCTGAACCTCACGACGGCCTTGAGGGTGATTTGGGGTGAGGAGAGAAAAGGGAGTGATAAAGACAGAAGTGGACGGGAAGGAAGACAACGAGAGAGGCAATCTGAGAAATGTGAGAGCGAAGAGAAGACGAGACAAAGATCTTCTGGGCATTGTTATGCAATTGTTTTTGACTTTTCGGGATTTGGCAGTTCGCGGTCGTATTCCCCACCGGGCCGAGTGTCTCTGTTTCTCCGCCTCTGTCCTCGCCAGTCGTCCGTCTCCTCTCTCACGGCACACAAGGTGAAAATGGAGAGTTTGACGGAGAGAAAAAGGTTGTGTCTCTGCCCCACCACGTGCTCCCCACAAAGGGGTAAAAAAGGGCAGTTAGGGCGTGTGGAGGTGGAGGTGGAGGAGGAGGGGGGGGGGAGTGATGTTTTAATGCTGTCAGGAAGAGTCAGATCCTCCTGTTTTTGTCCAGCAGCAGGGCTGTCCTCCTAATAGCCTCACTAATCACTCCTGTCATTTTTAATCTCCCTCCTCCACCCCCGGGCGTATTTAAAGCAGGGGCCTCTGTGTGCCCGGCCGGGATTAGACTGGTGAGGAGGGGAGGAGGGAGGGAGGCAGCGGGGAGGAGCAGCAGCAGGCAGCACACTCCTTCTGCGCCTCACATTGGGCGCCATGTGACTGATGCTAATGCTAACAGTACAGCTGTGAATGCTAAAAATACAGCACGACAAAGCAGTGGATGATGATGATGATGATGATGATGATGATGTGTTCAGGTGCACACAAATCACAGCATAACAGTGTGATTACAGAACTTGTGTGTCAGTGATCTTTGCTAATTGCATCTGCAAATTAAATTAATCCTGCTTTGATCTGCAGCATCAGCAAGATGAATCAGATGTATTCTCTGTGTCAGGGTGTGACTCAGTGTCGATCTGTCAGTTAACATCAAGCGCCGCCTTCAGCTTACTTTTTTATTTTTCCAGGGCTTTGGTGCATGACCAGATAATAATAAAAATAATAATGATAAGAATAATAATAAACTTTATTTGTAGGGCACCTTTCATACAAGAATTGCAGCTCAAAGTTTTTTAAAAGGAAGAAATTGCATGCAGCAAGTGAGAGCTTCACATAGAAAAGACATAAAAACAGATAAAAAAATGAATGGGAAATAAGATGAATAACATCCGTTTGATTATGATGAAGAGATGAAAATAAAGACATTGCTTAAAAACACACAATAAACTACTGTATGGGTAAAAATAGATACATACACATGATTCATAAATCCAGTGTAATAGAACATTTTAAAGGAAGTGCAGCTGCATGAGGCAACGTTTCAGAGCTGCATCAGGAAGTCGGAGTTAGTTCAAGTGAAGAGAGACGTTTCCAGCTTTCTGCCTGAGATCTGAAACCAGACCAGCTCCAAAACTGGAGACATTCCCATCCGCCTGAGCTGACCTTTGGGTGTCATGCTAATGTGCAAATGTTACCATTAGCACACACTAAACTAGTTGTCGTGGTAAACATTATGCCTAACATTATGCCTAACATTATGCTGTATTGTAAATATGAGCATGCTAATGTTAGCATTAGCACACACTAAACTAGTTGTCGTGGTAAACACTATGCCTAACATTATACTGAATTGTAAATATGAGCATGCTAATGTTAGCATTAGCACACACTAAACTAGTTGTCGTGGTAAACAATATGCCTAACATTATACTGAATTGTAAATGTGAGCATGCTAATGTTAGCATTAGCACACACTAAACTAGCAGTCGTGGTAAACATTATGCCTAACATTATACTGTATTGTAAATGTGAGCATGCTAATGTTAGCATTAGCACACACTAAACTAGTTGTCGTGGTAAACACTATGCCTAACATTATACTGAATTGTAAATGTGAGCATGCTAATGTTAGCATTAGCACACACTAAACTAGCAGTCGTGGTAAACATTATGCCTAACATTATACTGTATTGTAAATGTGAGCATGCTAATGTTAGCATTAGCACACACTAAACTAGTAGTCGTGGTAAACATTATGCCTAACATTATACTGTATTGTAAATGTGAGCATGCTAATGTTAGCATTAGCACACACTAAACTAGTTGCCGTGGTAAACATTATGCCTAACATTATACTGTGTTGTAAATGTGAGCATGCTAATGTTAGCATTAGCACACACTAAACTAGTTGTCGTGGTAAACATTATGCCTAACATTATACTGTATTGTAAATGTGAGCATGCTAATGTTAGCATTCGGCTCAAAGTGCTGCTGGGCCTCTTGTTGTTTTTTTAGTTTTATAGTCTTTTTTTTCCCCAAACATCAATAAAAAGCATGTTAAAGAGCAAAGGTGACGAAAGTTGAAACAGAAAACGACGAGTGGAAGTTCGTCTGTAGGTTTGCGCTTTAAAACAAATCGAGTGCTCGTGTTTGAGATTTCGCTGTGGGATTATTTTTTACAGGGTCCATGAAGGAACCATCTTTTTTTAACTATACTTCAGACCTGCTGTTGGAAATACACCAAGTAAAGCAAAATAAATGCAATGCACAGCGCCTTGGCAGCACCTGGAGACAAACAAGCACAACTGCCTGCGAGTCAGATGATCAGACTGGAGCAAATAAAACAGGATGTAACAACTGTTAAAACTACCGTTAGAGTTAAGAAGCTGTGACTAACAAAATGCAAAAATATTAAGCTTTCATTCAAAGACTTTGTCTCCTTTTAGTGTTGTTTTCATGTAAGAATGGATCCACTAATCTGGCATTTATGTAAAAAAGCACAAAAACAGTCGTAGAAAGACAAACAACCTCGGGCTCGAGCGTGCACGTGTAGACATGTTGTAGCATTGATTGTCCGTGTTCTGCAGAGAGCGGCGTAATCTAATCCTGGACTTCCGTTTAAAAGCAACAACAGACGCTTTATGTGTCGCAGGTCGTTTTCCTCATCGGCGCTTTAATAGTATTAGCTCGGGGTGTCTTACACAGGTGTAAAGCCCCGCTGTTTAAACTCTCTGCTTGTGCTTGCCAGGAGTGCTTCCATTAATCTGTGTGGGCAGTCCTCTTTATAGAAAGGAAATGCTGTCGGCCTGCAGGTGAATCGTCTCTGCTGATATAAATAGAGAGAGATAAAACCTTGCGCTTCCTTTTAAAATCCAGATTTTTCATTTCAAATCCCAATTTGAGTTAATGTAAACAAATGAGAGCGGCACGGCTTATTTAGCTTCGCAAATTATTCTGTACACATTATTTTGACCTCTGCACATATGATAAAAACACAGTGAAGAGGAAGAAGAAGACAGCTGGTCCTGTTTGTTGGGATCAGTCCAGACCTCCTCAGAGTGAAGTCAATGGGAGGTTTTGTGAATCCCTCTCAGCGTTAAATACACTATAAACTGACCTGTTACATCAGGCTGGTGTTCAGATTTACTACACCTTGTCTGTGTCGCCTGAGGCGCCGCGAACGCTGACGTAGTCTGATAACACCCGCTGTGAGAGCGTGTCAGGACGCGGGCTGCCGGTCTGACCCGGCTGATGATGATGATGATGCAAGAGGTTTTGTGAGGAGGAGGAAGGGAGGGCGCCCTGCAGCCTTTGGCTCTCCGGGCTGTTTTCCTCTCCACATTTAGCGTCTCTTTTTAATCTGGTCTGAGTTGGTTCACATGGCTGCCAGTCGGAGAGAAAAATGCATAGTGATGAGAGAGAGATCCAGAACCTCATGTGACCTGGATCTGAAGCTTTTCTGTCCATAGTTAGCATGTTAGCTGTTGTTTCTGGACAGTCGGTCCTCCTCCAGACAGATTCATGGTTCCCACATGGTCAGTCCTGATGAGTTTGATCCCAGGACCACCATGAGCAGATTGAATTATGACAAGTTTGGTGATCCTCCAACGTTTCATCCAATGCTATCATCAGCTCTTTATTTGGATTTTATTTGCACAGTTTAATTTGCAGTTCACACACTCTGAGCGTGAACTTGGTAGGAAAGTAGTTTGACATGAACGATGCTTGCATGTCCACACACTCTGGATTTTTCAATGAGAGAGAAGGAGTCGACTTAAGCACATTTATCAGACACAAATTATTCTTCAAAGCGGAGCATATTTATGTTTTATTTGTCTTAAAATAAGTCTGGAGGAGATAAATTGAATCTAAAAGATAAATTCAACTGAAATGCAAATGCTGCAGTGTATTAAGAGTAACCCAGCCCGAGCTCTGCAGTGGAACCTGATACCTGCATTGTCTCTTTGTTGAGAGGCAGCACGAATCAGCTGCGTATGCACTAACTGGCATGTCTACACGACTACGAGCGCAGGAACTCGCGTGTGACGTCACAGGTTGCACATCATCTACGCCGCCGCTGTCGTTTCCCAGCAGCAGCAGTTATCCCTGCAAGGTTCACTTCCCCCTGCTGCCGCTGCTGCTCAGTTCACCTTGTGGCGTCCTTCCCCTGCAGGCAGGAGGAGGGAGAGGAGTGGGAGGGCTGAGAGAGAGTGGTGGGTGGTGGAGGAGGTTGGTTGTTGAGTGGGGGACAGATTGTGGGGACGTTATGTGTGAAAGCACAGGGACATTGCTGGCTGGTCTCCTGGGCTTTAGGTGAGACCGGTGGCTTGGCTCACATTTACTTAGCATGTTGTGAGTCACTGAGGAAGCGATCAGTCTTCAGTCCTGTGGTTATTTGCTGTGACGTGCTGTGTCGTCCTGTAGTGTCTCTGTACGTTCATGCGTCTCTCTTCCATCACTGCATTAAATTGCTCCGCCCTCAGCCTGCAGCCATCAAAGCACAACACCAGCTCTGTCTTTGCTCTCCGCTTTGCGAGTGTCTGGGGGATGAACATGCGTTGACAGCAGCCATGGGCGGCAGCGTGCACAGCAGCAGCGCTGTTCCACTTACTCAGAGCAGCCGCAAACAGCTCGTCTTTATTCGTTCATTTGCTCTTTCCCTGCCAAGCTATAAGCGTATCCCCACAGGTGCTGCTTGACAGAGTTGTTTTCCATCCATTTAGCTTAAGAAATAATTGACTTCCACTGGCTCTGAGTGCAGAGCCTCCATCTGCGAGCTAAAGGAAACACAGAGGTGGGACACACACAAACAAGATGTGGCTGAATTTAGAGCTGTGAAGTCATTCTGCATCACCCGAAGCTTTCAGTTCTTCTGTATTAGTCTGCACAAGTAATGTGCACCAGTTCTCACCTAATCTGAGCACCAGCACACGAGATTTCTGCTCTTTCTTTCTCATTTATTGCTTTATACCTACACTAAATACTTATGTCACATTAGTACCTCCACTTTCTAATGAATGGGAGTGTTCATGGTGTAATTATTGGAAAGTTTCCAGCTCAGTGTAGTCACGAGAGGAGGCGGAGCCTGTGGGAGTGACGATATGTCGACTGGTCCAGTCGTAAAATTGGTTGCCTCCAAACACTTCTGCACAGAGTCCGAGCAATGAGGTTAAACTGTTTGAAAATGTTGAAACTTTTATTCAATTAATTGATAAATTGTTAGACTGAATATTTGTCTTCAACAATTTTGATATTTGATTAAACTTTTTCAGCATTTTTTCAAACTACAATGTGAAACGTTCTCGAGTTTCCAGCCTCAGCACTGAGGATTTGTCTTCTTTGTCTTATGTGATTTCAAAATGAATATCTTTGGGTTTTATCATTTTGTAGAACAAAGGATTAATCGATTCATTCAGAAAAGTCTCAGATTAACAGATTACACAAATAGTAGCCAGTCGCAGACTTAATTTATGCACATTTGTGCTGATTTAGAGTATTTTCGCCAAGATTCTGGACACAAAACTAAGTGAAGCTCAGCTCTTTCACAAAATTATAAAAAGCTGCCTGAAATACATTTTTCTTTTACATAAATCTTACTCATCTTCATCACGGTGTGGAACATGAATCATCGTCTTGGGGCAGGATAATCGGGCGAATACTGCCGGTAGAGAAAACATAATTGGCAGCATCCTGTAACAGCACCAAGGTGGTGACGTAAGTGACTGCGTCATTCCGTACTGCCGTTACACACAGTCTTCATCATTAGAAAAATGTCTCCCTTTGATTTTATCCTTCTCTTCGTCATTACGAAAACATGTATCAGCTCAGGTCACTCGTGTGTGTGTGTGTGTGTGTGTAAAACATGTGCCTGTTTTTTGCTTTTTTCTAAAAGGAGGCCGTCATTTGTGTACATTCACGTCATGCAGACACATGAAACCAGGTTGTGATCGCATGCAGCTGTGGTCATGCTGTCGCTCAGGTGTGAAACAGTACAGCATGTGACAACGCGGCTCGGATGAACCCCGAACATCAGCTGTGGCTCATGAGCACACAGCGATGAAGCAAAGCACACGCTGCTGTTTTATTTGAATAAAGGATGCGACGCGGGGGAGAAGGGAAATAACAGGAAGCTGCAGATGCTGAGCCGAACACACGGGCGCGGGCGGGTACCTGCTCAACGGGGATTTGAAGACATTGTAGTGATGAGCAGGTGAAGCTAATGACAGGAAGTGTGACTCCTGCTGTGTGTGTGTGTGTGTGTGTGTGTGTGTGTGTGTGTGTGTGTGTGTGTGTGTGTGTGTGTGTGAGTGCGTGTGTGCGTGCGCGCGCGCGCTTTGCACTGCTGTCAGAATATTGAGCTTTGACAAGTGGGATCAGAGGAGACTTTGCTACGATGACTCAGAGCACCAATCCTCAGAAAGTCTTACGATGCATGAACTACTGTCACAGGCTTAGTCTTATAAAGCCCCCCCACCCCCCCACCCACGTCTATCAGTCACAGATCAGCCTTCCATGTTTTACCTCTGGGAAAATATTTCTCACTCTGACTCACTTCATTGCATCTACTGCCCTATTTAAGGATCTTTAAATTTTGTGGAAACGTCCTTCAGTCCCTCTCTGTTCACATGACCGAACCAGAAACGCCCCCCCATTCTGTCCTCGAGTGTGATTGCATTGGAGGACGGACTTCCGCTGACCTTAGCTTTCATGGTTTCTTTACTCACGCATTGTGACGTTGCCTGAAATCCTTTTCCCCTCCCTCCGTCCGTCCTCCGAGGGCCGCGTCTGGCCTCGTTGTGTCGGTCCGCTGCCCCCCTCAAGCCATCTGGTTACATCACGCGCTGGAGCTGGGTGGTGGCAGAGCTGGAAACATGATCGGCGGACAGAGACTGAGAGAGGGTGATGGGACGGGAGCCCGGAGGAGTTATTTCTGTGTTTGTGTCTGTGCACCTGGATCTGCGCCATGTCTGAAGCTAGAAGGGCTTTTATACTTCATCTCTTTCTCTTGTCTCCCTCTTTAATGCTGCAACTGTGTGCAGCTCTGATGGAGAATCTCTGCATTGCGAGCCTGACATTGTCACATCTAATGCAGGAGCTAATCGACTGCCTTCTGTCTACTCTCAGTGATGTGGGGGTGTATGTGCATGAAAACATGGAGGTTCTTACTTACAGTATGTTAAGCTGCAAACCTGGCTTGAGCACGCTTTTGTTGTTTGTGCAGATATTCTTGCACGAAGGCTCCAAAATAAAACCCGAGATAATAAGATGATTAACAGGATGAGGATTAGTTTTTTGTCTTTATCTTTCTTGTTACATACTGAATCTTTTTATATATATATAATTCAAATGAACCAATGTGAAAAGAAAAGAAGTTAATTGCTGCAACCTGCTTAATTTTAAGTGGTCTCGAGCTAAAATTGTTGGGGGCTGTTGCTTTTGAAAGTGTCCAGCGGTTCCACAGACACAGGTCAGCCATCAATAACACGTTAATGGCAGGAAAGATCGTGAACGCTGATGTGAAGAGAACACGCTCCTGACGCTGTCTCACGTGCGCACCGGTGTTGTTCGCAGAGCTTCGCGTCGCAGCACGTCCGTTAATGAAATGGGTTTCTGTTTCGTGAGGCACGAGGTCGAGCTGATGCGTGTGTGTTTGTCATTTGACGTGATCTTAATTGGAATAGAGAGGCTGTGAGTCTGTGCTGTTGCAGACAGGCACATGCTAACAGAGAAACACTTGCTCTCATTGCAACATGTCACTTAACACGTCGTTTACTATAGAACATCAAACATCTCATAGAGCAGCTGGCTAAAGGTTGCATTAACAAACCCTCTGAGAGAGGAACTGTCTTTGTTTCCTGTCACTTCAGTTCAAAGACCCCTTAAAACTGTCTGGAATTTGCAGCATCTTTTCATTCAGTGCACCACCATCAGCTTCTACCCTAACATTTTCTTTTTGTTGTGTTTGCTTTGCAGAAAGTGAGCGAGAAGGTCGGAGGAGCCGAAGGAACGAAGCTCGATGATGATTTCACCGAGATGGAAAAGGCGAGGCCGTTATCACTGTTTGAGAACGAAAGGCTTGTCATTAGTTTACCAGGAGATAATCACAAAGGTTGTGGGATCCCAGCAGAAGCTCATGCAGACGCATAATACATCTCACACCTCCCACCAGTGTCGCTCTCTGAGCAGCCTCAGTGGAGCTTAACCGTTTTGTGACTGGCTTTAAGGGAGAGTCAACAGAAGCACTTGCTGCTTGTTTTGTGGTTAACACGACCACATCTTTGCTCCCCAGCTACAGTCTACGATTTCACCCTCGTTAACACCTTTAGACTCAGTAGCTGTATTTATTTCTGGGAGTTTTGTTGTGAAAAATGATTTAAACGTTTCTGCAGCAGACAGTGTCTCTGCAGAACAAAGCTCTCTCTTATCCTGTTTTCAGTTGACAGGTTTCTGGATCCATACGTTGTTTTATCGCTGTTATGTTCCTCTCATCCTCTCTCACAGCCTTTCAGCTATCTATTTTTTATTGCTGTGCTTCTTAACTGTTATTTCTGCACCTTCTGTTCCCGCCTCCTTGTCGTTTCTACGTTGTGGTTTGCAGAAGATGGACACCACTGCTCGGGCGGTGATGGACATCATTACCAAGACTACTGAGTATCTGCAGCCCAACCCAGGTGACATAAACCAGCTGTGTGAGATGATAATGTGATGCTTTGTGTATTCGAATCGCCCAAGACTCAATATTAAAATGATGTGATGAAGCATTTTTATACATTATGCTACAGTTTACCTACACCAGGCTCAAGTATTATTAACAATGCAGTGATGAATGTTAACAGCCACATTCAAACACTGTGTCAGATATTATTTAAGTACATTATTATAATGTAATATTGTATTTATTATAAGGAGCATTTAAGCTTTGCTGTGTTCTAGCTCTGTATTCCTTCTGTTGACGTGATGTTTAGTGCTCTGGAGTCTGGAGGTGACAGCAATTCTGCTAATGCCAGAAGAAATGACCACATGTTCAGGAAATTCATTAAGCTTCAGGGAAAACGGCCTCATATTGAAGGAGAGATCTTACGTTTTACACCATCGTCTGATAACTGAATTAATCACGAGACGAGATATTTGAGGATCTGTCTGATTCAGCTCAGCGGGTGTTACCGACTGATCGATCACGTTGTGCTTCTGCTCTGCGGTAATTAAACAGAAAACGGAAGAAAGAAAAGGGAAACAGTCAGTCAGTCGGTCGGTCAGGGGAGGATGTGAGGGGAAACCACTGAAGTCGAGTTAAACAGCTGGACTGGTAGTAGTTCTGTGTTTTCAGTGTTTTAAGGAAATCCATATGAATAACAGAATATTATAGATGCTCACCGGCCTTTTAAACCTTTAAGAGCACAACTAAATATCTTCTAGCAGCTCATCTCGTTACTATGCAGTCTGTTGAAAGAATGAAACTCAGTTTGGCGATTTGACGCTGAGCCCGGCGGCGTTCGGTTTCATGAGTGCTTTGCCTTCGCAGCCACCAGAGCTAAGATGAGCATGATGAACTCCATGTCGCGCATGCGGGGGCAGGAGAAGGGGCCGGGCTACACGCAGACCGAGGCCATCCTGGGAGAGTCCATGCAGAGGTTTGGCAGGGAGCTCGGAGAGGAGTCGAACTTCGGTGAGCTGCAGCACATTCTCACAGAGAGAAAGTGGCTTTTTATTCCCTCGAGGACGAAGTGACGACACTCTGAATGACGCATGAGGCCATTTTCTAGACAAGATGCCTCAAGTTTGCTTTATTTACTTCACAAGTTAAAGAATTTGTGTCTAAATGGGCCTTTATCCCTCCAGGCCTTGCTCTGATTGACGCTGGGGAAGCCATGCGTGAGCTCGCAGAGGTTAAGGACGCTCTGGACATGGAGGTCAAGCAGAACTTCATCGATCCTCTGCAGAACCTCCATGAAAAAGATCTGAAGGAGATTCAGGTTCAACTGCAGAGCTAAAAACAAAAACACCTGATAATCTAAGTCTTCTCTTGGTCAAGGATTCAGACTTACTCTCTGGCCCCTTTTTTGCAGCACCACCTGAAGAAAATGGAGGGCCGCCGTCTGGACTTTGATTACAAGAAGAAGCGTCAGGGCAAAGTGACGGAGGACGAGATCAAACAGGCGCTAGAGAAGTTTGACGACTCCAAGGAGATTGCCGAGCAGAGCATGTTCAACCTGTTGGAGAGCGATGTAAGGATGCTTTTGCTTTACTTTGGCTCATTTAACCACTGACACTGACAACCCAAATCAATTTACTGGACTGTACTTGCATGTTCTAGCTGTACGTTTCTGGAAACCATCGAAATGTTTAAACTTTACGTTTCTTGTTTCCACGGCTGGAAGATGTTGTCTCACCTGGCCGTCACCACCAGCTGCTCCTCCTCCTGATGAGAAAACTTTATTTGCATGTAGCTGTAATCTGAACTGCGTCATTTTGATACCTGCTATAGAAATGTAGCTCCTCTAATATTTCAGCTGATGACACGTAATGAGAAAACAGCAGCAACTGGCTGAACGTCGGTCTTACCTTCACCAGGTGGTTTGAAACACGACCCCCACTGAGTGCTGGTGTGTCTGTTTCTACTGAAAGTGTCGACACTTTATTTGCATAACAACTTTAAAAGGAGAGTCGTTGTTTCTCAGGCTGTAAAATCATCCTCAGGTGTATCAGTTGATCCTGTACGTTGGTAAAACCGTCTCGCCACATGGTCCATGAGCAGCTGTTCTGGAGCTTTTCCACCATATCACACAGCATTCCTCAGCACTGAAGTCCAGTTGCAGATCTTTTTTAAGGACTTATCGTCTTAAAAATTGTTTATCTACAATTCCATAAAAACTGCCATGTGCTGCGGAGGATCATGTGACACTATTGGAAGCTCCAGAACAGCTGCTAACGCACTGCTAACGCTGTCGATTTTAAGCGATCCTGCTGTACAAAACCTTCTTTGCCATCTGAGTTTGAGTGAATTAGCTGGTCTTTATCATTTTCTTAATGGTTTTTAACTCTATGCATTGTTAATGTGTTTGTTTTAATTGTTTACTCATGTCTAATGTACCCACATATCTTCACACTCTGTGCAGCACATTGTGCTTCTACCGGGAATGAAATGTGCTGTATAAACACAGTTTTGCTTGCTTGAGTCCAGTAACAATCATCACTACATGTACCAACGATCATGATGTGAATATGTAACGGTGGATCCTGCACATCTTCGACAGATTGAACAGGTGAGCCAGCTCGCTGCACTGGTCCACGCTCAGGTGGAGTACCACAGCCGGGCTGCTGAGATCCTCACACAGCTCTCCAGCAGGATCGATGAACGGTTAGCACTCACACTCCTGGTCTACGTGTTCTTGGCTGCACTTAAAATAACATGTAAAATATCTATATTTTGTGTATTGAGGGATTCTGTGTTTTCCACGTTGCAGGATAAGGGACACTTCGAGTAAACCGAGGAAAGAGTTCATTCCTAAACCACGTACGTCTCTGGACTTCTCCATCAGTGAGAATCACAATGGAGGCATCCACAGTGCTCGCTCTCCAGGTGAGACCCAGAATACAAACCTCATCGCTCAGAAACACGTCCAGAAACTGGTCCTGGTGCTGTAAATACACTTTCAACTGACGTGAAGACAGAACAATACAGTGCAGAGGTTTTTGCATGTGAAGGACAGTTTCTGGGCTGGTTTCTGTTAATCATCACTGTCTGTCCTTGAACAGTCTTGTCTGTGTTTTTAATTTTTTTGCTGTAATTTCTCAAATAAAAGCTGAAACTGATACAGAAGAAGACAGAAAAAAATGCAGCAGATTTATCAAAATGGATTGCAGGATAAATCCAGAGTAATCTCCATATACACAATACAGACAACCCTGATTACAAAAAATGTTGGGACGCTGTGTGAAAGGTAAATTAAAACAGAATTCAGTATTTGCATTCGTTGACTGACAACAGTTTGACAAAGTGTTCCTGAGTCCAGGTATTAATCTCCGTTATCCAATCATGTGTTGACAAAGTGTTGAGCCTCGCTCCATCCTCGCTGTGAACCACTGAGCCTTCCAATCATGATACTCTCACCTGTTACCAATCAACCTGTTTACCTGTGGAATGATCCAAACAGGTGTTTTTGGAGCGTTCCACATCTTTCCCAGTCTTTAGTTGCTCCTGTCACAACGTGTTTGAAACGTGTTGCTGCATCAGATTCAGAATCAGCAGATATTTACAAAAATCAATGAAGCTGATGAAGTCAAACATTAAGTACATTGACTATTTTGGAATCAGGGCTGTATAATTAGCATATTTAGAACAATCACTTTTACTTGAATTTCTCCATATAAAGCCACTGAAACACAACATTTCCTGTTGGTTTGGGTGAGCATGAACAGCATACTAAACAATAAATCAGTACTAAAATATGACTAAAAAAGAGGGAAGTTTTTTTTTACTAAAGAACAACTCGTGTTTTTGAGATTGACTTGAAGTGTAGCATAGAACAACAATGCACAACTCACATGAAAGATATTAGTTCCAAATTAAAGAATGATTTGTTTCTATATAAAAATCTTGTAAAAGAGGAAATTAGTAACCTGGTCTCAAATAAAAGCCTGGTGCTTTTATAAAAAGGCAGATATTTGAGAATTTACGGTGTGTTTGCTAATTTTACCTTTTCCCCACCTCTTTTTCCCAACATTTCAGTTACTACCTGTACTGATCAGAATATCCATCAATCCAGAACAAATTAATACAACTCAGCACTCTTCTCTGTCCCCTTATGATTTCTGTTTATTCTTCCAGGGGCGAGGTCTCCAGGTGAGCCAGGTCAAACTTATCAGTCAATATGGTTCTCCATCTGTGTGCTCATCAATTAATTTCTTCAAAATCCTTTCATTCACACTTAAAACTACTTCTGCTGCTCTCCTCCCCCACCCTCCTCCCTCGTGTTGTCTCCTCTTCCCTCTTTGCAGCAAGGTCTCCAGGTGAGGCAAAGTGAATCTCCAGAGAGATACAACAACATCTCATCTTCTCCTTTCGTTTTGTCCGCGTCTCTTTTTGTTCGTCTCTTTGTGAGAAAACTTTTGCACTTCAATGATACAAACAGCAGAAAAACAAGTGCCGTCCGCAGACCAGCAGTGACAATGATTAGCTTAGCAGCGGACGAGCATTTGCCGTTTCTGTGTTGTTCACTTTTTGATCTTCCGGTCTGTCTTATCCTCCTGTTTCTTTGTCTGTCTGCCGCTCTTCTCGGTTGGTCGTCTAACTTGCATTTCTCCTCGCTTTGTTCATTGACCTTTTCATTGCTGCACCCTCTGCACTCACACATCATCATTTATCCATCTAGAAAATGCTATTACACATAAACACGTCTGCTCTTTTTTCACCTTTGTTTTCTCTTTGCCCCTTCGCAGCAAGATCTCCAGGTGAGCAAGAGTGACTTTGGAAGAGATGCAAAATCTCTATCACTCTTATTTTCATCCTCATTTGAATGGACTTTTGTGGAAGTATATTTGTGTCTGTATTTTTGTTTGCAGTGCAGCTCGTCTGCAGTGCTGTTTCTGTCTAACCCTTCATTTCTCTTTTTTATGAAATTGCTCATCTTTCCTTTTTGTTATTAAAGGAATAGCTTCACATTTTTTGGAAATTAGCTTATTCGCTCAGAGAGAAGATTCATACTAGCTTAGCATAACGACTGGAAACAATGGGGAAACAGCTAGCTTGACTCTGTGCAAAGGTAGCAAACCCACTACCAGCACCTCTAAAGCTCACCAGATAACTCGTTTTATGGGGTGTTGTGTGCCAGACTAAGCCTTGGCCAGGAGCAGTAACTCCCTGGAGTCTCAGCTTGTTGTCTGATAACTGCTCAGAGCCAAGAAATAGTCCCTATAAAATGGTGAATTGTTATTTTTAGCCTTGGTTTAAGTGCAGATTAAACAAACATGATATAACGTGTTGATCAGTGAGCTATGGAGGTGCTGGTGGGTTTTGTTGTTGTTGGACAGAGCCAGGCTAGCTGTTTGCCCTCATCCTGTTTGTTACCACCGCTTGGTTTTTGACAGCCCGTTACACACCGAAAACAAACTTCAACAAGCAAACCAAAGGCGAGATTTAAACTTTATCGGAAAGGTTTTCAAACAGTATTTTTGATCATCCCAGACAGTGGATAAGAGTCGTCTGTGATTCAGCCGGTTTCCAGTCTTTATGCTAAACTAGAACCACACAAATATTGATCCTCTTGTCTAACTCTACACGAGAGCGAATGAGTCTATTTCCCAGAATGTAGAACAATTCCTTTAAACACTGAATGCCTCATTATCATTTTCCAGCCACTGATGCTCTTTCTTTTGCTTTGTCTCCTCCTCCTCTCTGCTTCCTCCTCTTTTCCTTCCCTCTTTCAGCCAGGTCTCCAGGTGAGCCTTTGACAAGCTTTTCTTCTGATCATTATGCCTCTAATCTATAAGCAGCATCGTATATCCTCCTCTGGCCTCTCGTCTGACTCTCCTTTCCTCCCCCTCTCCAGCTCCCATGGACCAGCCCTGCTGTCGCGCTCTCTACGATTTTGACCCCGAGAACGAAGGCGAGCTAGGCTTCAAGGAGGGCGACATCATCACCCTGACCAATAAGATCGATGACAACTGGTACGAGGGGATGCTGCACGGCAACTCCGGCTTCTTCCCCATCAACTATGTGGATATCCTGGTGCCGCTGCCCCACTAGGACATCGCCGCTACCAGCTGTGTCTGCAACAGTGGCGAAACAAATCCAGGCCTCCAGTCCCTTCCCCCAGTATTCCCAGTAACCTCTAACCTAAACATTCCTACCAACCACCTGTACTCCACTTTACAGGAGTCAAATCAGCAACAACACAATAACGGGCGAAGATACGAGCAAAGATTGATGATAAATTAACGCGAGTATGCGCAACTGGAGCGTAAAAGCTGTAAAAGAGGAAAAGTCTGCATTGATGTCGTTGCTTCCCCTTCTCCCCGGAGGCACCTTCAGGCTTCCATAGTCGTTTCAACCATTTCTGTCCCGGCTTTTGTCTCACTTTACGTTGGCTGTCAGTCCGTCACACAAGTTTATCAGAGCAGCTTTACAACATCACACTTTCTCTCATTCACTGTACTTTGTGGAAACCTCTACAGTAGATAGAAACTTTTCTCTCACATACTAGAAAAAAAAATTGGTCCACGTGCGTCATGTTTGTTAGAGACTCTAGGTCAAGCATGGTTTCAAGTGTTTAACGTTTTATCTTAGAGAAAAAAAAAAAAAAAAGTATGTTGAGCTGGTTTTGTTTGAAATATTCCTCTTTTAACGGTAGTCGTCTCTTGGCACGCTCGGGCAGTTTCTGGAGAAACCTCGACCCTGTCGTGCTCAAAAAAAATCAGTCCAGATGATGTCTTCACCTTTTAACTATCCAGAGTTTGACGTCAGATTCGTCTAGCTGATGACTAACAACACAGATCGCTCATAAGATCTTTCTTTTCTTACATATCAACATGTGCGTGTGATCGGTCGTATGTGATTTAGATACCAAAGTCACCTGCAGAAGCCCGAATCAGATCGAATCAATAGCTTCAAGAACAAGACAGCATGATGTCAGTAGACCTGTCCGATGCAACGGGGCGAAGCTTGCAGTCTCTGGTTCTTTGGTATTTTCATCAGCGGGTGTGAAACTGTATTCTTAAGTGTGTGACATTACATATCTGAGCCAGTGATTCGTGGAGTGATGACATGATTTGCAAAAACACAAGTTGTGAAGTTTAAACTGTTTGAAGTGACGTAAGAAAACTATGGTGCATACGTTTCAATCCTCCAACGTGTATTTTATCAGCAGCTTGTGTGAAAAATGGTCGATGTGTTGTGATATAATAACTTATAGGACTTAACTGCTCGGTGGGGTGACTCTCGTTCCTGCAGCCGAAGGCGTCGCCGTTTGCTGCATCCCCACTAGCCCCATTAGTATTCTGTAGTTTAGCTGTCTATAAGCCATTGATTAAGATGAATATAGCCAGGAGCGCACAAATGGCTGAACGGAATGAGGAGTTATTTCTTTTTGTCTTGGCGGAAATGCTTTATCGATTGAAATGATGCAACTTACACGAAAACCCTTTTCCTCCAACATGAAGTGGACTAAAAGCAGCTGGTTGACCCCTGACGTGTCACGTTAGACCTGTGCTAGCTTATAAGACTACACGTTGTGTTTGATTGTCCCTCACCAGCTCTACGCTTGGATGCAGTATTGTGTGGGACTTCTGTCCCTTCTTTAACTGGTAATCTAGAAGTCAAACCGAGCTCAGTTATTACGGTCCCTGTTTTAGTCAGCTGAGCGGTTAGATGCTGTACTGCACTTGTTATCCCTGCGGTTTTATTCTCTGCCGTGTCGACGATGTATTAACCCTTCTGCAGAATAATCTGTGCGGCAGTAATTCTGTTTTTTTTTTCCTCACCCATCTTGTAGTAATGTTGTGCGTGTATTTTAGGGGGGGGGCTGTGCACTTGGGTCTGCATACTGTTCATGTTATGCACAGGGACAGGGCTGCAGAGGACCTCTAATGCTGAGGTATTTAAGATCTACTGTTTCTGACAGTGTTCGACATTAAAACAAACATGGATGTCTCTTTAATCAAAGGACCAATTCATTATATTCAGTAGAATTACAATAAACGATGCAAAATCAACCCATATTTAGTGTTTTTTTTTTTTTTTAAGTGAAGCACAACTTTAACAGACAGAATACTTAGTTGGCCGCGGAAGAATAAAGGTACAGTTTGAAGGTCATATATTATTTTTTTTAAAGGCAATACAAATCCTTCCTTCTTCTTCTCTTTCACTTTTTTTTAACAATCGTGTGTATCTTTGCCCTCAATGAGGACTGTACAGCTTTTCTGTGTTTTGTTTTCACCCTGTGTGTATAGTCGCGCATCTACAGTAACGTATCTTATTTTTGTAACTGTGACAAAAGTATACACATGCAGTATAGATGTACTGTATACGTACAGCGTATTATCCAGAAGCAATGTGAAAGGAGGGGTTCTGTGCTGCACATGATTGTCTTTGGATTGTTTTTCTTTTGTTTGTTTTCTGATTTGGTTTTCTTTTATTCTTGCACTGGATTCTAAGACTGTATGCTTGATGTAAAGAAAAAAATGTGATAAGTCAATGTAATTTATTCAAATAAATACCAAGAAATAGTTATTCACCTGACGACTTTGTGTTCAAAGATATGTGGCAGGTAGAAGTCTTTAAACCGAGATAAGTGTGAAATAATTTCAAATCTCACAAACCATCCAGTTTACTTCACCACTAAATCTCGCAGTTTGCAGAATATGGAGGAGGCACAGCAAACAGAAAGAGAAGACAGATGCATTATTCATTTTCCTGGTGGATTCTTTCATGTCCTCTTGTAAGAATCCAACCAGAAAAAAATAGGTCAGGTAGGAAAATCTCTTTTGTGCCTCTAAGACGACTGAAATGTCTTAATGATCCTGTTAGTGCAACATTATCAAAGCCACGATTACAGCTGCACGCGTCTGAAAGGCTCCAGAAGATATGAAACATGTGTTTGTGACAGCTGAGATAGACAATGCTCACGTTATACAACACGTAATGTACAACAAAAGAACAGGAGAGCTGTAGTAAACACTGGGGAAAAAAACAGCAGTAGTGAAAGAGACAAAGTACAAGTACTGCAACATTGTACTCTAGTCTTTCCATATTACCATTTACTTTTCTCCACTACATTTGACAGTTATAGTCACTATTTTATTTGTAAACATGTAATTATTGTATATAATGTGATGCACCATTATACCATGAACACATACGAAATAAAAAAAGCTAATGTTACACGGACAGGAGCGATTTATCTACATCTGAAGTACATTTACCTTTAATACTTTTAGCATTTTGGACGCAGGACTTTTACTCGTAATGGAGTCTTGTTTTCGTTGTTAATTTTTACTTAGACCTGCAATAACCTTTCTGGCCACTTGGGGGCAGTGGAAACAAGTTGTAAACACAACATTAACATATTAGCATACTTATCTTTTAAACTGATCTGTTGAACTTGTTAGCAAACATAATTTACTCATCCAGCAGTTACAGAGCAGCATTATCGTCCACTGGGAGTCGAGTCTCTGATCACCTCATTCACTGTCTTTTAGCTCTATCTTTGGTCTCTACCGCCTCCTGAGGGAAATACGTGGCTCTTCGGCTGCTAAATGCTCCACTGTGCTCACCAGCTAGTTGCTAACTGTGTCTGTCTGCTGCTTGGTGTTGAGCAGGTGGTGTACAGAGCTTTCCTTAAAACAACCAGTAGCAGCCAAACATCTGAACACTGAGTTAAAATATAAAATAAAACTCCATAGAGTTGAGTAAAGCTGCAGATTCAGCTGTTAATTCTCTGTTTGTTCATACAAGCAACCTCTTTCACACTATTTTCACATTTTTGCACAAACATTGATTATAGCTGCTTTGTTCCAGCGCTATCAGAAATAAAGTTAAATGCTAAAAATATGCAGTAGTAACACGACTCACGGCAAACAGACAATGAAAACACAAACTGGGAGCCACAGCCAGAGGAAATTCCCGTAGGATTGTAGGAAGATTGTAACATCTTGAAAGTCAACCCTCTTTCTGTGGTTCATTTACAGCGTTTTACACCTGCCTTGGCTCCATTTTCACACTTTCAGTATTCACAACTCGTCCTGCAAAGACCCAAACAGACACACTAAATTTCCAGCTTTAAGATAAAAAAACTGCAAAACACTAAATGACTTCCTCTGTCCTCACACCAGCACTGAGTCCCTGCTTCTCGCTGAGCTCAGAGCTCAGACAGTCAATGCAACATGTTCACAAACGTTTCTCCTCACTTTCACATCATGACACCGGCGAGCATCACTGCAGCCTCCGTCCACCGGCGCTGCAGCCTGTTTCTCTCTTTTTGTTGTATTGAGACTCTGCTTCAGTGGAGTCAGCTGTTGTTTACTGCATTACTCTTTGCAGTGTTGCAGTATCGCATGACCTCGCTGTATTTGTGATGATTAAATCTATAAACAGTCAAAGTATCTAACATTTGGCGCATAAAAACACAAACTTAGTTGTAGATAATATGAAAAGTAAACAAATACAAAGACAGAAATAATAATTTCTGCTTGTATTGATGTAGGATTTACGGTTGCGTAAAGCCAGACTCCTGCGTGCACCACTGCCTCCTGACAACAGCATACTGAATACATTTTACCAGCTGGTATTTCAGATACCTACTTCTGTGTCTTGCTTTCCAGGAATAACTGTTGTAACATCCTCATTTGATAACGATGATAAATGATAAAAGACACAATGTTGTGACGCTCTGCTGAAGCTGTAAAATGCATCACTTACTTAACAAGTTTTCATTTTGTACGCTACATGCAGCACTGAAACGGTCTCGTAAAACTTAGTTCAAAACCACCTAAAAAAATACTGTGATATTGTAAAAGTGCATCAGATTGTGTGCATGAGATAAGAGGAGCTGTGATCAGATAAGGCAGCTCAGGTCGTAACTGTATGACAGTTAACATCAGACGTGACGTGACACCTTTTGGTCCCCACCCATTATCTGTCACCACCAGTCAATCTGACTACACCCTCTCTTCATGCACACAGTTTAACCCCTCTCTCACACTACCCTGCTGCACACACACACACTGCTACGCTGCATTGACACTGGTCCAGTTTCGTGGGGTCTGCTGTAACATCCTGCAGCAGACTAAGCCAGCCAGGTCTTTAGAACAGCATCAGAGCATGTCGTCCTCACAGTCACACGCCCTGCGGCCTGTCGCTCCAATGATAACTGCAAATATGGACTCAGCCCGCACTGTGTTTGACGTGGTGCAGGTGAGATAAAACTCCAAACACCTAGAATAACCGCAAGCTTCACTAACCGACGCTGTCATATGTGTACAGGTGGATATTGTGGATCCAGGGCGTCTCCTGTTAAATGTTGTTTATGAAACAGTGCCAGCTATCTGCCGGAGCCTCTGCCCCTCCGTGAAACCTTGAAGCGAAGCATCCTCTAGTGGCCACAGGCTCACAGTGCTCCGCATGGAGGTTTCTGAGAAAACTTTGCAGAGCTGATAATGAATCTTTTTCTCATACTTTTTTCTTTTTTACTTGCTTTTTCTCTTACAAACAGCACAGGTCTGATCTATAAGAGGGAGGCTTCAGAGACAGAAAACATGAGAGGAGAGCTGATCCTCAACACATTTAACATCTTCAAATGGCCACATTTTACACACTCAGTTACTGACGTGTACAACAAATCCACTTGTGATCTATATTCTGCAGAAACCACCTCCAGTTCAACAGGTCCCTGTCTTTGAATTAGGTCACTTAGATCACGGGGAAAGAGATTAATGAGGCTGAAGATCTATGAATCAGTTGTTATTCCTCTGCAGCCTTTCTGCTGGAAAACAAATCTCGATACCAGAGCGTGTTTAAGTAGGTTTGGACCTCCTCACCTCCAGATTCATTTTATTTTCAAACCTGTAGTCTCACAACAGACGCTGCTCAGACTCCGCTCCCTCTGAGCCACACAAGGCTTCATAAACCATCAACCCTTATAATAATAAAATTGCATTTATGAAGCACAATTCAAGCATAAAAGTGCTTAAAAGCAAATAATAATAACACGTGCAATAAAACAATAAAAACAGAAAAATAAAATAGCATAAAGTCGAATTAAAACAACCAGAAAGGAAGTAAAAAGAAAAGACACTTCAGGAGAGAGCGATGTGAAAAAGATGTGTGACGGTGACAACAGATCCAGAAACCTTGAGACCTTCAGGGAGGCTGTTCCAGAGTTTTGGGGCATAATTAACAAAAGACTGATGGTTTAAATCAGAGGACGTAACGGGCACATCTGTCTGAACCACGTCAGAACCACATCTGTCTGAACCACGTCAGACAGATGTGACGGGGCAAAACCATTCAGTGATTTAAAAACCAACAAGAGAATTTTAAAGTCCATTAAAGTTCCCCGTTACAAAGCTAGCTTAGCTTATCAAGGAAAGAAGGAAAAGAAAAGGTCGTGCATCAATAATCTGTCAGCAAAAAAAAAAAAAAGGAACCATCGACTCAGAACCACCAACACCTGAGGCCACAGTGCAGGAGGAAGATCCGTGTCCAGACTGCCCGATCAGACACACCTCACAGGCACAAACACACACTCCTCTCTTCCAGGGAATGCATGTGATGCTGTTCCTGACACACACACACACACACACTGTAGGTCTGAGGAGGGGGGGGGCGGCAGCAAGACAAGCAAACCCAGTAAAAAGCATTCCTGAGACCCTCTCTCCTGGTGGGTGGCCTGCTTGGACGCTGCACCACAGACAGCCATTGTGTCGGCCCACGCCGCCCGCTGCTACAGTCGCTGACGTAGCTGCTGAACATTTCTAACAACTGTTTAAACGCCAGACGAACCCTGACCAGCACCGACACAGAGCTCTGAACGCACATATCTGCTCAGTGGCGGTTCAGAAGTTGCTCACATACATGCATTTTCAGCTGTTCTGGTCTAAGATTAGAAAGTCTTCCTTCTAAAATCCAGCTGAACTGGCCTGTCTGCACCAGTCGGATTCAACGATTCATTAAGTTTGCGTGTAAAGAGGAGCGAGGAGCCGCACACTCAGTCAGCCGCTCGGCTAGTCAACCATGGCAAGCTTAAACTGGCAGGCCAGTCAGCCACTCCATCATATTTGACACTTGAATCAGCCGCGGCTCTTAATGCATGAATGGCAGGCTGCGTCTGTTTTCTGGCCAACCCCAAACCGCAGCAGACCGCAAGACACCCACACCAGTTACAGACGTGTTCCACATATTCACAGAGGCCGCGGGAACAATGAGCAGCCGGCGCAGGTAGGCTGCCTCCCACGAGCTGCAGTCCATTAAAACTGGTTCCACCACTCACACGTGGAGGAGATACTGTACACACACTGTGTGTGTGCATTAGAGGAAAAGCAAGAAATGACTGCAAAACAAACACAAATCTACTAAATCTGAGAACTTTTCACATTTTATAAAACAGTATTTGATCTCAAGGTGTTCTGTGTTGATGCCATTTTCCAGGCCGTCGTTCGTGGTGCTGTTCAGCTGTGTTGTGTCTTACTGAGAGCTGCTCCAGCGTCCAGTCAACTATCATTTGATTTAAAAGGGTTGGACAGAATATTAAAAAAGACTTCATGGTATCTGTCCATGTGAGCTGTCACTCCTGGTCTCAGCTGGGCCATAAGAGCACATTTAAACGCATTTTTAATCTGCTGATTTTGACGTTTATTTCTTTTATTTTCACACATATGAAAAGGCTGCACATGTCACATGTTTTTTTTTTTAATGCAGTGAACCTCATCAGCTTCAGGGTTCAGGCTCCTGTGTTGCATCTTTCTCATTTTCCTCATTTCCTCTCATCTCTCTTAAAAATGGCCTTTTTATTGATAAAATAATTTAAAACATGCATGTATAAATAAATCGTGCAGCACTGTATTAAACTGCATTAGTTCTAGTGAGGTGTACCTAATAAACTGGCACCTGAGACCATGTATCAAAATAAACTTTTTAGGAACTTTTTATGCAAAGTGATGTTATTTTTTTGATTATAAGGCTGCAGCCATAACACAAAAAAGCTTTGTTTTTACTCTTTATGAAGAAGCAGATCTTTTATTTAATGGTAGGTAAGGAGAAAAAGTCCTGCACTCAAAATCTGACTTAAGTAAAAGCAGTATAAGTTCTGAGCAGTTTAATTTTATAACCTTGCATCATCATCAATTAGCTGATCAAATGATTTGTATGTAAAATTTTACTGGAATTATAAAGTTGCAGAAAAAGGAGACAGTAAAATGATAATATAATATAAAATTGTACTTAAGTACAGTGAGTTATTGTACTTTGTTACATTCAACCACTGCTATTATAATAATAATAATAATAATAATAGAGTGATATCTGTCTTATATACAATTTTAAATAGCAGGAAGGCTTAAAAGAAAAAGTAAAATAAATAAATATTTGCATAAGGATTTGTGTATTTTTACAGGCATCAGCAAAACACACACACACACACAAACACACACACTATTCTTCATCCTCTCTTCTCTCTCTGTATCAGTGATGGACGGAGACAAAGAACTCTGATAATCAACTTAAGTACAAATCAAGTTATATCTTCTCGTGCGATGCTTGACATTTCTCTACTCTGCATCATTTCAGAGAGAAATATTCTCCTTTGTCAGATATAGTTGCTTCATAAATGAAGATTTTACACACATAGAAGAAAATATGATTAAACAACCCAACAGTTTATAAAAGTACTAAAATAATGACTCATACATGAAAGCATCAGTATTAATAATTCAGTAACATAAATCAGTGTAACACTGACTGAAGGGGACATTTAACTGCATTGTTTGTTATTTTTTGCCAGTTTGGTAATAACTACATACTTTTACTTGTAATGGAGCATTTTTCCATTTAAATATGGCTACTTTTACGTAAGTAAAGTATCCGAGTACTTCCTCTACGACTGGTTTCTACATTTCTCTCCTTCTCTTACACACAGTTCACCACACACACCTGAAAAGAAGATTCGAAAAGGTAAATTAAAGTAGAAATGAAGAGAGGTGGAGACGAAACAAAGAAAACTAATAAAAGATTGCAGAGAATGAACACACACACACACACACACAGTCGCTCAGCCGTGCACTCTGCCGAGCAGCTGTTGGTGGGAGTGTGCCAGTGTGTGTCATTACATGTTTTCCTGTGGCGTTCATACATAGTTTCTCTATTCAGCAGGAAAGCCCAGCTCTCAACACCAGACAGAGGCAGCTAATACCCCCGTCTGTCAGAGCCGCTCAAAGAGCAAGTGATTGGAGATGACAAACGAGGCAGCAAGACAGGTCAGACAGCTCCACGGCTGCAGCAGCAGAGAGACAGAGAGCAACAGGAGAGGGGGCGGGGGCTGGAAGACGAGCCAACGGGGAGGGAGGAGCGGCTCTATGTGTGTGTGTGTGTGTGTTCCTGCATATTTGTTAATCATACCGTGAGGGTCTCTGGGGGTCCGACGCCACACTCGTCTGTCAGTCTGAAGGAGAGTGAAGCTCGTTTCCGGCTCGCCCCCCCCCACAGGGTCTCTGTCACTCAGGCTTACAGACTGGAATCTCACAGAGAAGAAGAAAAGTGTGTGACAAAAGACTCAAAATCCTCCGATTTTAACCCTGAATGATCTGCAGGGCCGAGTGTGTGTCAGGACTCCCCCTCCCTCTCCCTCTCCAGGGGGGAGGTGGAATTAAAGAGGGTGAGAGGGGCTGGAGAGCGGGGTGAGGAGGCGCCGTAAGCACAGAGGACTCCTGCACACTTTCACTCAGTGTATTTACAGAGTTTTAATCCTCTTCAGACTTTAATAAAGTTGAAGATTTGCCTCATTCACTCTTGTCATTTCATTCTCCACCAGGTGAAGCAGAAATGATCTTCATCCCTGCGAGGGAGGCTGGAGTCTTCTGCTTTGGGAGGATCATGGTGGTGACAGACACATTTGGCAGATCTTCTCGGCAGCCTGTGACCTTACAGCTCGTCGGTAACTTGAGTGAGAAATTAACAAAACGAAGCTGTGAGGCTTTCGAAGGTCATCATCAATAACATCAGCATCTTTAAACCAACATTTCTGATTTAAATATTTTGTGCCAGCGATCAATTCCTTCATTTTCATGGCAAAAAACGTTAAGTAATGTAACGAGATATGAAACTTTTCCACTGAAAGTCGATAATAATAATATATAAGATTTATTTCATTTAATTAGATAAATTAAACCAACTCTCAGCGCTGTCTAACATCTTTCTGCTCACTGTTTATTATTTAAGCTCGTTCCCTTTATGGAGGCTTTTACCTTTTTCATTGTGTCGTGATCATTTCCAGGTGACAAGAGGAGGAGTCTTCTTCGTTCTTCTACTTCATGCAAGAGCCCACAGTGAAGACAAAATGCTGAAAACACACAAAAATCACACAAAGATCACGTTTTGAGATGATGGTTTGTGGAAATTGGTCAAAAAACACCATTAAAGACCCAAAACAGGATTTGACAGTAATGACGTATAGAGTGGTGTAAACAATAACAAAATATACTTCAGGATTAACAGAGTTAACAAATAATATGCATGTTTTTTTTTAATAGAGAAATAAAACCGCTGCAGACGCAGTGATGCCGCTGCTCAGCTGTTCAGGGAAAAAGTCGATTTAATTTCAGGCAAAACAATTCGCTCACCGCCAGCTACACTGGGAGACTTACGAGGAACCGGCCTCTCAGCCGGAGTTATTTGGCAGCACTGAGCACATTAACCTCAGTGTAGCTTATTCCTGCTCATAAGTTCTCCACAGCGGTTTAGCTTGTAAAAAGCTTTAAAGTGTGAGCCGACAGTGAACCAGAGAGAAGGCCTTTCATGACAAATGGTGCCAGGTTAAGGGCCAGCCGCACAGCATGCAAAGCACCACGATGGGACAACATTTGGTGTGCAAATCCCTCAGTCCATTCAAATGCTGTCCCAAACAAGAAGTTGATACACAAACAAATCAATTAACCTGAAGGGGGGGAGGCGAGAATCAGAAAAAATATAAAAAAAGGTGTTTTAATCAGCTCATGTCGGCTCAACTGTGGCACCTTTAAAAGCAGAAACATTTTGACATCAAAGCGAACCATCAGTCCTAAAACAGGCTCCAGATGCTGTGACATTTAAGAGCGTCAGGACACCCCCGCTCGGCGCTAAGGAGGAGTCTCTGCAGAGCGCGCCCGGCGGTGGAACCTGTCCGTTTCTGGATCTATTCTCCTGCTTTAATCCCGGAGACAGTCACACCCATCTCGCTGCCATTGTGCAGCTGAAGCCTCTCTATGCATGACAGAATGTGGGCGATGGGGTTTATGAAGCTTCACACACACTGTTTACATGCACAGATTCACACAAGCGTGCAAACTCGACGACACGCAACTCAAAGTCTTCAGGAATTTGTGCATCTGTATCTCTACGGCTGTGCAATCTGCATATCTGGATTCAGGGCCTCGACCTGCATCCAGGTGTTTTTCGGGACGGTCTCGCTCCCCCTCCACGGGTCAGACCCAGGTCAGGTTTTGCCTCGTCATCGGGCACTTAAGACTCCCACACATGAAAATAAAGTCTGTTATTTCTGAAACAATCCAGAATAACTCGTCTGGCAGCAAAGCTTCGTCCTTCTGACGAACACTGTTTTATTCTTCCGAGCGCTGGTTCAGGGATCACACAGCATGTTGGGCTGCTCATAAAACATGTCCACCCCCTTTGTGCCATCGTCCCCGTACGTCGACTGTTCCCACTGCCTGCTTCACTGCTTTGTCTGCAATTGATGCCTTTAAAGAATAATTCTTGGCAACTTGTTTTGTAGTTTTGCCCTTCACTTTTATTGATTATGCTAACATATTCATATTATACTCAATTAATTGCAGAGATCTGGCAACAGAGCAACATCACTACAACGTCATTAGGCGGGTGTTCAGGTGATTAAATGGTTAATGATTACAGAATAAAACACCTGAAATGTGGGTAATCATCCATCATCGCACAGTGGGAGCGAAGACCATGATCTATTACCTGTGATCAACAGACAGTAATTAATTTATTTCACTCTTCATCTCGCTGGTTTTCTTCTCTTTTAGCGAAGCGCAGTTTGACTGCAATTTCTAATTTAGGGTAAAGTTTACTTGCTGCTTAACTTAAATCTACGCAGAGCTAAGTAGGCGTAAAGTCCTCTGTAAAATAGCGGTTAGCATGGCGTGCCATTCTGAAAGGTGGGATAACTTGGAGGATGAGCAGGAGCGAATAAAACCGGCTGTTCTGCATCAGCACTGTCGTTGTAGTAGCACAGCATTAAAGGATAACTTTCATTTTTTACAACCTGGACCTTATTTGTGGCATTAAATACGACCATTAACTCCCCCAGACAACTTTGGTGGCATGTGAAGTCGTTTTGAAGAAATTAGCCCCAGAGGAGCGGCGCGTATATCCGTATAATGCGAGTACTCGGGGCATCCATGCGCAGCCTCTATATAACGCATAATCTGCAGAAACTCGTTCATATTCCAATATTTTGTTATGATATGCTGGTGCTATTCCCCTCTGAGCCCCTCTGAGCCGCAGAGTCAGCCGTGTTGTGGCTGGCTGCTCGCAGCGCCCGGCGTTCGGTAATGACGTCATCCACGTCAGAAGTAGTTGTCTAGAGACACTGGATGTTGATAACATGCCACCACGGGCTCAGAGGGGAATAGCACCAGCATATCATAACAAAATATTGGAATATGAACGAGTTTCCGCAGATTATGCATTTATAGAGGCTGCGCATGGATGCCCCGAGTACTCACATTATACAGATAAACGTGCCGCTCCTCTGGGGCTAATTTTTCTAAACGACTCCAAATGCCACCAAAGTTGTCTGGGTGAGTAAATGGTCGTATTTAATGCTACAAATAAGGTCCAGGTTGTAAAAAACAAAAGTTATCCTTTCAGACCTTCACCGATTGGCCATGAGAAGTGAAAACGTCATTTTCTGCAACAACATTCTGGTTAGTCTGGAATTAACGTCAGAGTAAATGACGAGTCTTTTGTCTCTGTGGTGCCACCAAACATCGACACAGCTTTAGCATCAACCTCAACAGCTTCAGTGAAATATTTAGTGTGAAGCTTAACTTACGACAGAACTTCAGTCAAGCTGCTGCAACAGGCCACAGAACTGAGTTAACTTAGGGAGTACATTTGTTATGGTTGCAAAATCTTACAAACATAAGACCCAAAGTGTAATTAACTGATCCGTTAACTGCAGACCAGATGATGCAATCACTCTCCATACATTACATCTGCATCGTAAGAGCTTTAAACCAGGTCAGCTGCAGCCTGTCAGGGTGGAGTTTGCATGTTCTCGCTGTACACGTACGAGTTTCCTCCCATGTTCTAAAGACATGCAGGTTCTCTGAACTCTGAACTTCCCGTAGGTGTGAGTGTGATTGGTTGTCTGGCTGTCAGCCCTCTGACTGACTGGCCGCCTGTCCAGGGTCTACGTCACCCCTCAGTGTCAGCTGAGGCTGGTGCCAGCTCCCCCTCCAGCCTCAAGGATGAGGCAGTATCGCTAATGGATGGATCACTGATCAGGCTATTAATCTCCTGATGTTGTCCAGAGACACACCATTTCACATTTCAATGACCTCACTCTGTCCTATTATTCTCTATATGAATAATAAGAGACATACAGCATGTTATGTGAGTTAAGATAAACCCCTGACAGCACAGACGGTGAATAGACCATGACAACACCCATGAAAGCTAAAGAAAAGGAAGCTATCTGCTTTGGGGCAGACTTCCACCTGCACCTGCACAGAGAGAAATCCAGGTGAGGAGGTTTCTGATGAGGGAGATTATCAGCATTGTTCAACAACATTACCTCTCTCTCTGGCTCACACACTCGCTCGTAATGTTTCAGCTGACTCACCTTTAACCTGTGTTTGCACCCGAGTTTGCCGATCTTTGCCAAACATGAGCCCGGGCTACCTCATGACAAAACCACAAAGACCACTTCTCATCCAACCTGCTGAGAACCAGCAGAATAAATGCACACATGGAGCGAGTCTATCTATAATCAGTATTAAGACAATGCTGCTTCAGGGTGAGCATGTTTTTAAAATGTATTAAATGTACAATTGTGAAGGGATACATTGAAATAACATTCTTTTCCAGGACTAATTACAGCAATTATACAGGTAGCAGATCTTTAGAAGACTCTGTCCACAAAGGGAAAGATATGTTGTGTTTGAGTGCCTGATTGCTTGCACACAAGATGTGGCTTGTATTGGCTTTTTGCCTTAAGTACAGATAATCCACATGTGTCAGTGATTGAGGAGGTACAAATCCCACAGCAACAGACACACAGGTGGCACTGCAAAGAAACAGCATACCAGTCTGGATTTCTCTTACTCTCTGTCTTACTTGGCCAACAACCATGTGAGGCTGAGTCAGGCCCTTCCTCTGCACAACCCAGGAACAGGTATGCATGAGACCTTTAACACCCAACACACTGCCTACCTCTCTCTCTCTCACACACACACAAACACGCAAAGTGGACTGCTCTGCACCACATCCTGTTTGAGTGGTCATGCTCAAGTGTCTCAGTCAAGTCACGCATGCAGATGCTGCACCACCATCGCTGTTGCATGCATCCTCCCTCGCGAGGTTCAAATAGCTCGAGAGAGAGGATGCAAGCAAACTATCGGCTATGACTAATAAACTATATATTCATTTTAACCTTAAAAAAGGGACGCAAACTCTCCCCCTGCTCGGCCAACTGCAAAGCTTTAATGAGTCCTTAATCGTCTCAACTCACACTGAAATGTAAATTACACTTCAGTAAGTGGACACTGTGTGTCTGAGGCTCCCAGCTTCAAACAATAAACAACATTCCTGCAGCACAAAGTTTATTTCTCTGACTTTTCTCTTGTTCTTGTTAAATACCAGAGCGTTGTATCTCTTCATGCCTCTAAAAGCTATTCAAATTTCATCAGATCGCCTTTGTGTGGTTGAGCCGATGGCAGCCCAGCTTGTGATAAGGAGCCACAAACAGTCACTGCTGGGCTACGGAGGCTGACATGAACCCTGACATTAACATGTACAGACATTAAAGCTTGAGGTGAGTCATTCCGAGAAAGGTTGTTGATGCTGCTATCGCTCCTTCTGCACCATGCGACTACATGTTAGCATGCCAGATTCACCAAGCCTCTTGCCCCCCCACATCTCAGCTCCCTTTCAATGACCGCCGCCTGTCGCTGATTGGCTGGAACGGTGTTGCATGTTGCGTGGCTCGGCCCGTTTGTGTAACCAGGGCTGTGAACAAAGACGGATTTCTTTCATCATTTTTACATTTTATCAACAATCTTTCTCCAGAGTGACTCACCCCACCGTAAACGATCCCCAGAGGATGAATCATAATGACTTTGGTGATTTCCTGACTTTTCGTGTGACGCCATCATCAGGTCAAAAACTGTCCAACACTTTGCTTTATGAGCAAAACACCTGCAGAACAAGAAGATATTCCCGAGCTCAGTTGTGCTTTGTGTGAGGTGCTAATTAACAAATGTTAGCATGCTAACACACTAAACTAAGATGGTGAACATTGGTAAACATTATATCTGCTTAAACATCTGCGTGTTAGCATTCTCACGTTAGCATTTTGCTCAAAGCACATATGTGCTAAAGTACAGCCTCACAGAGCTGCTGGTGTGGTTGTAGACTCTCAGTCTTCTCATCGTGTTTTATTTATTTAGCATTTTTTCTGCATCTTATATTTACATCTATGTGTGTGTTCTAAGACTATTTGTCTTACACCTGTAAAAAGTTTGGAAACTGGTGCACAAAGGAATTTTATAATTTCAGGAGGTATCACCTATTCTTTTAAAAAAACAATCCACTTATTGCGTACGATTCATTTATATAAAAATCAATCATCTCTTCACATTCAAAAAAAAAAAAAAAAAAAAATCAGCAGCATTTTCAGAGCCAAGGCCTTTTTTCCACAAGTGCTTCATCTGCCAAGCTTAAAAAGACATGTCAGGAGTTTGACAACTGAGAAAACACAACACTGTGCTCGAGGATCTCGGTGGAAGCTGGATGAGTACCTGTATCTTCCTGCTTAGGAATCAGAGGATTTACGTGGCGGTGAAAGCTTGTCAGCCATGACACACAAAAGCCTTGTTGTGCATCACTGAACGATTACAATATTTGCAACCAAAGCAGCGATTATGATCAAATCGAGTTAGAAGAGTTAAAAAATGCTATTATTGCTGCAATTATAAGATACAGGGTTTGGCAGGATGCCTGACTCACACAGGCAAGACAGCCAACAGAGAGCACGCAATAAATCTAATAAACCTTACGTATACCTACTGGTAACACTGTTATGTTAGGGTAGTCTCTGCATCTTTCTACTTTATCTGCATGGAAGATAACCAATTTTAGCTTTATGTTGTTAGCAATAAAGGATCAGTTCTGCTTTTTCCTGCCAAGTGTTAGATAGATATCATTCTCATGCCTATATGGTAAATATGAAGCTCTGCTTAGCTTAGCACAAAAAAAAGACTGGAAACAGGGGGAAACAACTAGCCTGCCTCTGTCCAAAGACAATAAAATCCACCTACCAACGTCTGTGAAGCTCACTTTTTCACAGTCATATCTCATTTGTTTAATTCATACAAAAACATCAGGCTGTGGTTTTACCTGCAGTGATGTTGTGACTATTTCTTGCTATTCTTGCAAATTAAACAAACAAGATATAACATGTGAATTAGCTTTAGAGGTGCTCGTTTGTTATCTTTGGACAGAGCCAGGCTAGCTGTTTCCCCCTGCTTTCAGTCTTTATGCTGAGCTATGCTGAGCTAAGCTAAGCGGCTGCTAGCAGCAGCTTTATTGTCACGCATAGATATGGTCGCGATATCAATCTTCTAAGCTAGCTCTCTGCAAGAAAGCAATAATATTACATTATAATTAAAATAGATGCGTTTAAAATGAGCTGCATTTATATGACGTCACTTTGTAGACGTGCCATTACGTGTCCACACACAGAAAAAGCTGCAGATAGAGGAAAGCAAAAGCCTGACTTCATGGGAAACACTGTGTGGTAGCAACACATCTGCGACTCTGACCCCCTTCATCATCCTCCTCCTCCTCCTCCTCCTCCTCTCCGCCTCACTGTCAGACAGCACACACAGACATGAATCCGTGTAAATGAAGTAGAACAAAATAAAGAGGATAGTGCTCGACTTCTATAACCATCCTAACGTGCGATCCTATTGTGCAACCGGGCTCCTTTTCAGGTGCAGGCATGGGTAAAAATGCTCATGTGCGGCTGCCTGGGCTCTGTGCAGGCTGAGACATCCACGAGGTGTTGACACATCGATCCTAACAGGGCCCAACCGACACAGATGCACTGACATTTGCAACCAAGCGTGACTATAATTGTGAGCTCTGTTACAGTGCGGCAGATACTGTCTCTATCAGGTAAAAGGTGAGTCATTCTGTGTGTGAGTCACACAAAGAAAACCTGATCCACAACTGACTCTGAATAGAGATATAAACATGGATACTTTGACCATCTGCTGATGAATGAACAGAGCGAACACATAGAGACAGAAATAAAGAAGAGCTTCACTTTCACTGTCTTTACAAAGATTTTTTGTTTTACTAGAGCTTTTCCTCAGCGTTTGAATCACACCTCTCATCCTCCGGCACTAATAAGTGTCGATTTTTCAGCGATAATTAGCTCGAGTGCTGATTGGAGTGTCGTTGGCTGACTCACAGAGCTGATCTGGCTTTGATGCAGCACTTCAAATTTATCTGACCACATATAACTGACTCTGATGGGTGAGGACTTACATTCAATCCCCGAAAAGTTGGGACGCTGTGCAAAAATAAAACAGGCTGCAGTCATTAACGAATAAACAGACAACGGCTTAACGAAGCGTTCCTGAGTCCATGTGGTAACATCCTTTATCCAATCACGTGTTGACAAAGTGGTGAGCCTCGCTCCATCCTCACTTGTGATCAACCGATGCTCCTTTCATACCCAATCAATGTCCGTCTCGGTGCTCTGCGGTGATTTATATTGTCCTGATTTTTAAAAAGATCAAAACCAACAATGATTTGATCCTAACATCTATCACCTGATCGCTCATTCATTCATTTTGAACGAAAGCAAAGCACACTGGGCGACACTATGGTTCATTTACAGTCCTGTAAACATGCAGTAGCACATATTAATCTGCAGTTGAAAACACTCCACAACAAACGCACTGAATTAGTTCTTATTGTTATGATTTAAACCTGCATTAAGAACTGATGCACTTGGGCTGAGAGCCACAGGTGGGTCAGGAAGAGGCAAAACACTGAGAGGTGAACAGACACGTTGTGGGTGTCCATCTTTTCATGGAACTTACCCTTTAATGTCCAGCAGAAATGACTGAGAAGACTGGATTGTTGTAGCGTCTCCGGTTATTCAAGAGGCTTCATCAGTTCTACAGACTCAGCGACTGTGTGGGAGTCCCGGCCACTTCAATCTCTTAGGGTTGTTCACACCCTGAAATTAAATAAGACAAAGGTCGTATGATTGATTCACATCAATCCAGGTGTTAATTAATGTGAGACTGTTTGGAAGGAACTTTTAGCCTGACGGCCGATTTATGGCAGAGAGGAACTAGTTTAAGGATGCGTCGGCTGAACACACCAGAAGGCAGAAGTGTTTATGGCCGAAACAAACGGTCACACTCGAAGGCGAGGTGAAAAGCCGAACATCAACGAGAGGGGGGGGATGCAATTATCACTTGTGGATCATCTTTCCTGGATGGAACTAATGGTTGTTGTGCTTGTTTCTGCACACAAAGTGACGAGGACTGACCGCAGGGAGCTTAAAGAAGAAGTTCCAGCGCTCCATACCTTCTCACCTCCACACACCTGGCCAATCACAGCATGACCGGTGTGAATGTCCGATCTGATGCAGCCCCACCAATGCAGACGCTCCAGATGTGTGGGGGCGGAGGTTTCACCACCACTTCTCGCTCCGGGATCTGTACTTTTTAAACCTGAAACCTGTGCATGTTACAGAGCAGCGACTATTATATTCAGATTGGACCAACTGGATAAATGAGATAAATCTACTTATTTATTCTTATACATCTATTCAAACCACCTGCAAGTATATCATGTTTATTTGTTCACAGCATGATTATGTTTATGTTGATTTTTCTGTGTCAGTGTGTATGTGAGACACACAGACACAGACACAGACACACACACACACACACACACACACACACACACACACACACACACACACACACACACACACACACACACAGTGATTTAACGGCAGGCTCCCCGGGCAGTGCAGTGCTTCAGTTATGTAAACTGGCCCAGGTTTGGAGCAAGTCAACCGTCAGGACTTTGCATCTTCACCAAGCCCCTGCAGCTGCTAATGCAAACAAGACGCCCTCATTCACTCCACGGTGGCCTGACTGGGTCAGCATTCACACATTCACACACACACACAAACAAACACACACACACTCTATTAAAAATACTCAAACAAACATATTTCGAGTATATTATTAAAAATAAATAATGGTGCCCTTTAAGGAATATTGTGCATTTTTAGGAATGATGGCAGCATTTTTAAACAATAAAATATCAACTTTAAAGCAGCTATAATCTGTATTTTCACAACAACATATCAAATGAGGATGTTAAGAGGGTGTGACAGCGTGAACCTTCAGAGAATTATCACCTGAATTTCCCTCAGATTTACAGTCATGCTTAGAAAGTTTCAGCTGTTTTCAGTGAAAAAGCTCTAAAAAGCTGCTGCACGCCACCCGCTCAGCACCGGCACACAAAATCTGATGATGAACTGAATGCTTGCAGTACCTCTCATCCTTTAAAAATGTAAGAATTAATGACTGCATGATTTAAAGTTACTAAAGCTATTTTTCTCATACAGTTTTCACTTGTTGTATTTCATTTAACACACAGTTTATGTGAAATAAAACTCTCCGCTCTTTACCGGATCCACTGCTAGGGATCTTTGAACATTGCCCCATGTGACCTGAGCTCTGTCTGCATCTGCTATCCGTCCTAAAATCACCCACCACCTGTATACATGCAGCCACCAAATGGTTAAAGTCAAGTGTTCAAATTCAAATGTCTCATTTGTTTGGCTTTGTTTGGAGAGAGCCGTTTCTCTCTGGCACAGCCAGAAGTATATGTGAGACACAAAGTGAAGAGCTCTTCATTTGCCTTGGCTGCAGCCCGGCTCTCCTGTGCAGCTGTCCCAGCCTCCAGCCGTCATTTGCGTCTCCACGCTGCCCTGTGATGGACAGGTGGAGGCCTCTCATGGCGGCATCAATGCATGGCTCCAGGGCCCTTAGCTGCGGAGGCCCTAACACGTGCTCAGTGATGATAAACCCAAGAACACTTCAAAAGGAAGACTCTGTTTGCAGCTAGCTACACTAGATTTTTAAAAAATCCATCCGATGAGGGTTCAGAAAGTGAAACTGCATGCTGAGATGCTGCGTGAGAGAGCAGAAGGTCGACAAAATAACAAAAACATGCTTTGACTTAAAGGCAATTAAATCGCCATTTTAAGCTCTGCAACAAAAGTGAGTTATGCTAACACATCTGTTTAGTTTCTTTTCTGATGCAACTGTTATTTTGATACATGATTTTTCTTCTTCTGTTCTCTTTTGTTTGTCAAATATCAAATGCTAATAGCTAGCTCCAAAATGCTAATGCCAATGGTGTTT
The DNA here is from genome assembly GCF_017976325.1 of Chelmon rostratus. Lineage (NCBI taxonomy): Eukaryota > Metazoa > Chordata > Actinopteri > Chaetodontiformes > Chaetodontidae > Chelmon > Chelmon rostratus. The sequence continues at coordinate 2,792,955 of NC_055660.1, forward strand.
ATAATTGTGATGTATTCACTTCTGAGCCACTGTGGCATTTCATAATGTGGTATTTAGTTATTTTGTCTACCTCCTAAGATAAGACCATAATCACTGATTTGTGGAGACAGCACGACGAGCTGTAAACATTTACATATTATCACCTTATTAAATTGACATGTGGAATTGTGTTAGCAAACACAACACAGCAACGTTAGCATGAGTTTGTGTCCACCTGAAGGTGTGACTGTGCTGCCAGGCAGGTACTGTACCAAAGCTTTATTTTTTTGGTAACAGTAAAGTTGTGACCTGGAAAACCAAACGGATGAGATGACAGATGTTAAAAAGGGGAGCTGCAGGGTTTGTTACTACAAGTGTCATTTCATCCATTGTTGACACAAAAATAATAATTAGAGCAGCTTGAAAGTGAATAAAAAAACAAAAGGAAGAATAAGAAAAACATTTGTATTCATTGTTAGTCAGTGAAAATATTGTTTTTGAAAGGGGTGAAAGTTTGTTGTCTTTCTAAAGGAGAATTCTGCCTTCAGGTTGCCCCACACCATCCGTTTGGCATCAGCTGAGAATCATTAAAGTCACGACGCAAATCAACACGCTATAAAAGGTTGTTGATCACCAATGTTGACAGTGGAGTCACCTTTCAGCAGCATAACTCATATTTTTATTCCACCAGCACAAACACTGAGATAAAAGGCCCATGAACAAATATTAACAGTAAACGTTGTTCGAGTGCCAAATCATGATGCATGAGCAAACTATGGCAACTATGAGCCCGAGCTCCAGCAACAACAGGTACCTGAGAAATTACTCACCTGTAATTGTTCGCAGCAATGAAGCATAAGAGGCCGTGTCGGGGAAAGGGTGAGGTCCACTCCAATCTACACTGCATGTCCATCACATCTGTCAGCCTGCAGTCATGGTGATGAGGGTGCATTAAGTACGAGCAATAAACATTAAATAAATGCTGAACTCGATAAAGCATAAACTGCCTCTTGGTTCGCTGCACAGTTAAACACTTTATCTTCATTCCTATTTGCTCCAGCTTTGACTACATGAACTCTCTATTATAAAGGCTTGTTCTGTGTGTGTTGTATATTTGCACTTTCTACTGACTTATTTACATAACTACAAAGGAAATTAAGATGAGGACAAACAAAAACCCAAAACTTAACCAGGTGGAAGCCACAGGACAGCGCGGCCAGCTGATTACCACCAGCTCCTATGTGGTGCAGTCAGACCAGGTGAGCTGCATCGCTGGCTGACCCGACTCCGCCCACCAGGCTCCTGGAGGGAGAGGTCTGCTCAGAGGGTCCTCACAACTGTTCTGCTGTAATGCTACACGCTGCAAAATGTCCTGTAAAACTCCAACTGGACTACGACAGGAAAAAACATAAAAAAAAAAATCAACACCTACTTTCAGTTTTCTGTCACCTGCAGATGTGAACTCCTGATGTTGTTTTGAATAATAGTTAATCTAAATGTTTTAATATTTATTGGATTATATTTCTGTTTTTTTAAGTTTGATTTAGCTAATATTTAGACAAAAGAATGAAAAGACACTGAAAATCCAAACACACCATTAATCAGTTTCTAAAAGCCTCGAACAGTGTTTAAAATAGAAAGTCTATTAGCATTAGCATTTTTTTATAATCTGCCCATTATTCTTTAATTAACTGCTGATATATACTGCCTATATAAATACACACACACACACACATTTATGTCTGTGTATGTATATATATATGTGTGTGTGTGTGTGTGTGTGTAGTAACAAAATGTGAAAAATGACAAATGTTGAACATAATTTTCTCACACCTTTTTATCTTTCATGATATAAAATCTTTAAATGAATCTTTGGCAATTTCACTCAATAAATTACTTAAACAATTAAAAAAAATTCTAACCATCTACTAATCAATTGATCAACTACTATTATCAGCATTAATTTACATATATTAACATTTAGGCTGGAAATGCTCACAATGACAACTGTATCCACCGTGATCCAGTGAATCAGTATTTATCGCTCTTAGTCAGGTATTTTTGCAGGTGTCACACACACACACACACACACTTCTACAGTACACACCTGTATGAACTCAGCCAAATCCCAGTTCACTGAGACTACCAATAAACATGTAATAAAAATATATATTTCAGTATGTAAATCAAGCAGCAACGACAAACAACAACAGACTGAGAAAATAGTTTGCTGAGTGTAACTAAATAAAATATCTACAAAAAGAAATGCACGTTTATTAACGGCCGTGATACAAATGGTCTTATTAAAGTTAAATCAGACTAAGGTTTAATAAACATGTTCTGCATTTAACAGAGGCTCAGTCTCACCACCGTGACCGACATCCCATCAATCATTGCACAACACTGAAACTGTAACTTTCCAGTGACTGTCTCCCTCATCATCTGCCCACAATGAAATCATAATAAGTTATAATGATCAAATAAAGTTTTGCCTGTTAAAGCTTTAAGATTTTCTGAGAAATAATTTCTTCTTTTCCGTCATTATTTCTCTCCTTTGGAACCACAAGTCTCTCAACAACAGAGCTGAACTGGAGCTAACAGGTATGTGGACTCTGATGTGCAGCCGTCATACACAGCACCCCATCGGTGCTGCAGGTCCAGCCCAGGAGAGCCAGACCCCCCCCCCCCGGCCGTCCCCACGGGACTAAAGTTTTCATCGAGCTGTTTTCGTGAGCACGCCCTCGCTCTCTCAGCGGGCTCCGGCGCTGACACATGCCCGCGGTGTCAACCCAGCCGGGTGTTGAGCGGTGGGAGTGTGCTGCCGTGTTTTCCTCTCTGTTTGTTTAAGTGATTAAGGTGGTGAACCCCGGCCCTGTGGAGTCCCTTCACACCACCAGGGCTGCTCAGTCCATCAGCGCTGTCTACATCGCTGGTGCCGGGGGAATTTAATAGTGTTTAAAGTCAGCTTAGAAGCAGAGCTTTGCACAGATTAGACTACTCAGGAATGGGTTTGGCAATTTAAAATCAAATGTGTGTGCAGCAAAAACAGACGAATACAGAGAAAAAACATCCAGACTGACTTTAAAACATGTCCAACAAGCGTTACCACCAGTTCTTTGAAGATGTTCAGAATCAAAAGCGATTTCAGTGAACATTTTCCACGTGGAGAGTTGGTTATTCCTGTCTCTCGGGTTGCGTCCAGGGATTATGATGATGGCCTATATTTTGCATGCTGAAATCACAGGACGGCCTTTGTCTGGAAAACATTTACATCTCTTAACACAGCTGGCTGGTCCAACCACTGGCACAAAACAAACAAGGAAGCAAGGTAGAAAAACAAGTTACCACTAAAGAGGCCTTTTAGTGTTAAACGTCAAAACAACATGGACCATTTTAGACTTTTTAAAGTAAACTGAGGTCGACTTTGGAGGGAAATTTGAATCTAGAAAGGAAACAATGATTGTTTTGACAGTTCTGGTGAATGAAACTAAAAAAAAGGTCCCGTAAAGAAAACATCTGGCAGTTAAAGCAATCACATATAAGGAAATCAAAGAAAAACACTGAAAATTCTTTATGTATTATTTTATATATAAACCACAGTTTAAACTTTTTAAAATCTTATCAGAAAAGTAGATTCTGATTTGAACAGGAGATTTTTTTTTGTCATTTCAGACATTTATTAAATAAAAATTCCATACATATCTAAAAATGGCTAAAATAGAAATTTCCACCACAAAGTATGCAGACTTTGTCGAACGTGAACAATAGACCCTTACAAAGCTGAGGTATGTCGAGAGCATGTGATGCTTAAGGGGGTGTGGCCCCTCAGGTGCTCTGTGGAGGTAATACACTTCAGGTAAGGCTGAGTGACTCATTCTCACACACACCTTAAACACCACGCATGGCGCTCGCACACCTCGACTCTTCAACTCAACCTGACAACAAGCTGTGGGAATAAAAGCTGAATAAAGAGCAGCGTTCAGCAAAACACGACCTCCTGGAAAAGCCAATTACTTCCTCTGCACCTGAAGAGCTGCAGGATTTGGACTCAGACAGTGAGTTGCTCGACACTGGTGTGATCTTTCTAGCAGGACTGTGTGCTGAGCTGAGCTTGTTTTGATTTCCACTGTGCAGGATTTTATCTGTTTCCTGAGGGAACTTCATCGAACCGGCGGAAGTACCAACTCTGTGCAGTAAATCCACTTTATAATCTTACCTTATAGTCTTTCGCGGGACTTTTCTGAGCGGTCCATGACAATGCCTGTGGTCAAAGTGGAGAAAGACTCTTCAGCAGACAACACCTCGTCCGCCTCCAACCCTCCGCCGCAGACGGAGGAGCAGCCCAGAGGTCGGAGGAGGAAGAGACCTCTCCAGCGAGGGAAACCCCCTTACAGCTACATCGCTCTCATTTCCATGGCCATAGCTAACTCCCCTGACCGCAAGCTGACTTTGGGAGGCATCTACAAATTCATCACAGAGCGCTTCCCCTTCTACAGAGACAATTCAAAGAAATGGCAGAACTCAATCCGGCATAATTTGACTCTCAATGATTGCTTTATCAAGATCCCTCGAGAGCCGGGGCGACCGGGGAAGGGCAACTACTGGGCTTTGGACCCAAACGCAGAGGACATGTTTGAAAGCGGCAGCTTCCTGAGGCGCAGGAAGAGGTTTAAGCGCTGTGACTTCAGCACTTACACCTCGTATGTCCACGAGGCCCCGGTTTTCTCTCCTGTCCAGATTGCCAGATCAGCTGCATACGCCAACTCCGTCTACCCCAACATGACGGTCAGCCCGACCTACGGGCAGCAGCTGCCCTCTGCCTACTACCCCTCTTCATCTCCTCCTGGCTTTGGACCAGGTCAGACCCGCATGTTCAGCATCAATAACCTCATAGGGCACCCGAGTCCAGCCAGCATGCTGGGAGGTCAGGGTCCAGATGTGATGCAGCAGCCCAACCGGAGCTTCAGTCCTGAGGGGCATCCAAACGGATCCAGTCCCTGCAGCCTGGGGGCTTTCCAGAGCCAAGCATGCGGAGGGGCAGTATCATCCCGCTCCACGCATCCCGGGTTCGCGTACTCAGGGCCGAACGGCCACCCACACCACCATACACACCAGGGTTCGTATGGACAGGGCCACACCCAGGGGTACGCAGTGACAGGACGCCTCCATTCCTCAGCCCACGGGTCCGCAGAGTCCATGGACCATTACGGCAGGGTCTCCCCAGTGCAGCTGGGCTCTTTCTCCCAGTATAGCAGTGCCGCAGGTCCCATCTCCAACACTGGGGGTTACCTGAGACACCCCACGTACCCGGGGAACATGGACAGGTTTGTGTCTGCCATCTGAGCTGCTGAGAACCGAGATCCGAGCATCTCGCCACCTTCACGGAACATCAGAGACTTGAGACGGCGCCAAGTGAGCCAAACACGACTGTTTTTCATTTATCAAAGACAAAAGTAGACAGACTGATTAAAAACGCCTTTCCTGACACAACTGTGACCACATTAACCCCACAACCCGTCTCCCACATGGATGGTAATTCACTTTGAGATACACGCTGTAAATTTGGATTCAATGTCGAGGCCTCATCGCAGGATGTGAGGGTGTAAAATTCATCCGATGCCGTGTGCGGTTGCAAGCTTTTTCTTTTTGTGATGGATTGAATGTGCAAGTTTAATATTTACATTACTGGTGAGTTTAAGTGACAGACTTTGAAATGTTAGAATAAATTATTGTGCTTCATGGTCATAGGCTTTGCAATAAGTGGCTTGTATGAAGAACGTCAGCTTTAGTATATTTGCATGTATTTTGTTGCCAAATGAAAATGCATATGAGGTTGCCTTTTTGGAAATAAACAGAATTTTGTTCTTCAAGAATAAAATATAATTTTTTTTGATGAATTATTGGTATTACAATTTAATCGTGCCAAAAAATCATATCAGAATTGTTATTTTTAAATTGTTCAAAGAGGAAATTGTGGTTTAAATCCACATATTGAAATTCAGTCAATTCTATTTGTAAGTTTTAATTTAACTACAATAAATTTAAAATTAACAAGGACAAACAGGTCGACACATTTGCCATGAAGAACAAAAAAAATTTCCTCCAACACATTTTTCTTTTGTGCTTGCGTTGCTTTCTCTGCGGTTTCAGCTCAGCTGGTTTGAAGTGTCGTCTGGAGCCACAGTATTACCAACGACTGTGACCGGCCGCAATTATCCTGTCCAGACATCAACACAGCACTTAGACAGACAGACACAGATAATCTACCACAGAGACCCACTAATCAAGAAAATGAATTGACTTGTAACACGATATTTCAGCCTATAAAGTTAAGCAGCACGAGTCCTTTATCTCAACGCCAGAAACCTCCTTTACACAAAGTCTGCATAACTGACAAGATGGGACTCGTAAGGAAATGCTTCATTATAGTGAAGACACTTGAATTTTCTATCAGAAAAGAGGCTGTGTTGACAGATATGACTTGGTTTTTGTTTTGTTTTTTTCAACAAAGCATCCGTAGTGGAAAGCGCCCTAGTTTTTCTTAAATGCTGCTAAAATCTTAAAATCTATGTGGATTAAATGATAGCAGATAACAGTGTTAAATTACAATAATTTTTAAAAGGTCATTGGTTTAAGTATTGTAAGACCTGCACTCGAGATAAAAGTGACAGAGCTGATCAGCAACAAAGATCTGCTTGATAAAAACCACCACAGCAGACATCACGCTGATCTTAAGCTGAATTTTTCGTGCAGCCTATAAAAACTACATTTGAGCGTGAATTCAACTGAACACAGAAACACGATAGGACGGCAGCCGGCTGTTTCTGCCGACTGATGGAGGAAGATCTATATGTCTCTTTTCTGAAGATACTGTTTAAACTGCAGGTGGACAGGACTAAGTTGTGTATTTTGCACACTAACAAACACACAGAAATAGCATTAATTCACCATTTCTGTCTCTACCATTCCAATATCAGACATTTTCTCACATTCCTGCATTTAAAATTGAATCTAAAAGATAAACAGACGTACAAATCATCACACAGCAGAGTGGCACCTCAGTGTAAAGCTTCTCTAAATTCTCAAAAAGGAAGCGTACCTCCAAACGTAGCTACATAAAAAATACAGCCTCAGTATAAAGTACCAGCAAAGTACCGACTCTGTCTCAAATGTAGAAAAACGCCACAAAAGCTACGAGCTGCCCCTCGCAGCACAGTTGAAGGTCATTGGTTAATTATAATAGTGGACATTTAAAACAGTTTAAATCAGCTGTTCAGGTGTTGGCTTGCAAACACTTTCATAAAGTTTAAAAATATTTTGCTTAAATGAAGGTCCCGCCTCTGACCAGGCTGAAAGCCAATAATTGTTTAGGATGAAGGGGTAGCATCTGATGTGGCCAATCAGATTTCACCTCCTGTTGACGCTCCTGCTCATCTGATGGCTTGAACTAAATACTGGGCCAAGATGTTAAACTCATCAACTACTTAAACAAAATAATGAACAGAATGTGATCATCTATCATTTTTAACATCTGCTCACCTGAAAACAGCACAAAGTCAATATATTTAATATTCAACCTCATCAGCTTCACTGATTTTAGTAAATATCTGCTTATTCTGAGTCTGACGCAGCAACACGTTTCAAACAAGTTGGGACAGGAGCAGCTAAAGACTGGGAAAGATGTGGAACGCTCCAAAAACAGGTTGATTGGTAACAGGTGAGAGTATCATGATTGAAGGCTCAGTGGTTCACAGCAAGGATGGAGCGACATGATTGGATAAAGCAGATTAATACCTGGGCTCAGGAACACTTGGTCAAACCGTTAACAGTTTGATTGTAAAAGACTGCTTTCTGTTTCTATTAAGGTTTTGTTTCCTTTTTTTGAACTGGGTTGTAAAACTAACACTGTCTAAGAGTGTAGTTTAAATATTAATGAACACCTTTGTTGACATTTGGAAAATCGACCTCTATCACTGCCGTTGCCCTTGAAATGCTAACAGAAAAAAAGAGATCACAGATATAACAACAACATTTTTATTAATCATACTAAAAACATGAACGCTTACAGTTAACAAGCTAAAACCTGACAGACATAAATACAACAAATACAGGTGACGCTGACAAACATGTCAGCCAATATATTCGACAAGCTGCTGGAGCTGCTCGTTATTCTTCACGACATCTGGCAAAGACAGCAGAGTCTGTGTGGACAAAACACGCGTTACCTCAGATATACACACGTGCAGTATTTACAGGATACGAAGGCTGGGAGACGGTACAGGAGCAGCTCTCACCTCTCTGATTTTAATGATCATGTTGCTTAACATCTTGAGCTCGTTCTCACTTTTCTGTTGGTTGGTCTGGTGGATGATTTGCTGTTGGAGACGTCACGACATCATGAACATACTGGACGACGCCCTCACTGATATGACAGCTTAGTTTACAAGATTAAAGATGCTGCGATTCTGTACTCAGTAGTATCCATAACTACTAGAGCATAGCAAGCAGATACTTACATGTCTTTTAGCTCTATCAAGGAGTTTAACTCTGGCCTGCTCCACCTCCTGAAGACTCAACTTCAGCCTCTCCACCTGGTCAGAGAGCATTCGTGAAAATGAGGATTAAACCTGAAGTGTGAGCTGAAGTATTAAAGTGTATCTGTATCTGTCCATTGTCACAGCATCCCTGGCAGGGTCGTACCTCTTTCAATAACTGGATCTTCTCCTCCATGAAATGAGCTGGAGGAGCTGATTGGCCTCCACCTTTTCTCAACTCCGCTCGCAGGAACTGAGACTCCACCTTTGACTGCTGGAGAGAACGACGGAGCTCAGCCGCCTCCTTCCGCAATTCCTGCGAAAAACGCATAAATTAAAACACACGTACACACACGCAGTGTAGACGGATGTGGATTTCGTGCCTTACGTTACTGTCAGTCTTGTATTTGTGTAGAAATTCTTGGGCCTCTTGTATTTCTGACATCATCTTTGTCAAAGTTTTGTCATCCTGTGCAAAGAGAAGCAGTTTTTTGGTGCTTTTTCTCAACTCAACAAGATAATTCCCATCAGTCTTTGCACTTCATTTTGTGCGCAGTAGTTCTTACCTGAGCTTTCTGCTGCAGTGCTTGACTTCCTTTCTCAGCCAGGCTGTTCAGACGGCTCAGCTGACGCTGAAGCTCCATCACCTCCGCCTGGTGTCTGTTGTTTGCAGCCTGCTGCTCCACCTTCAGGCGACAGCTGGAACAATGCAGCAAATAAAGTCAGACAAGAGCCACCTTAAATTTATTAAAATCATTCATTAAGCTTGTATGAACATGTTCTTTTCTAAACATGAAACCAGTTCATCACATATAAAAGAAAAATTGGCAGCTCCAGCATTTAATCTTGCATCTGAGAGGGATTAGAGATGCAGCTACTGAATCAATTGACTGTTTGAGTCATTTTTTCCACACAAAAACACCAAATATACCTCAGTTTCAGCTTCTCAGCTGTGGTGATAATATATTTAATATCTCTGGGTTTTGGACTGTTGGTTAAATAAAACAAGAAATTAACTGACGTCGTCCTGGGCTTCAACATTCTCCTGCAGACCGAACAATAAGTAAGTAGCAAAAAAAAAAAAATAAGGTGGAGATTAATGTTGTGTGCGCGTACACGTCTCCCATCACTTACATGGTGTCGTGCAGCTCCTCCAGCTGAGCATCTTTACGCTGTCGCACCAGCTTCAGGGTGCTGATGAGCTCTGTGACGGTGCCGTCCAGACCAGCAAACAGGTCCGTCACGCTGCTCTGCTCGTCCTCCTCCGGTTCGAACTCCGCCGCCTTCGGATTCTTTTTCGGGGTGACGGCCACGATGCGGGTGAAGGCGCTCGTCTCGCTGAACAAAGTTCCGCACTGTGGCTCAGGCGTGTCTGACGGGACCGAAGAGAGCGAACCACAACTTAGATTCTCCGTCGTCTGAGGTCATTAGATGACATTTCAGCCCTGAGCTGAGCTGGGGGTGTGCGATTAGGTTTTTCACATGTAGGTCGGCAATTATGGCGCCTGCTTCAAAACTGCTCGGAGACATGTTCATTCAAAATACAGTGGGCAATTTTAGCTGCATATTTCAGAAAATGAGGGTTGTATCTATTATCTGTGGGGAAAATGTGATAAGTGCAACATAAGATAATTTAGAAAGAGCAAGAAGAAAAGAGTATTGGAGAAAACAATGATTAATAACATGAAGACACGTCATTGTCATCTCCTACTCTAGCATTTATTTTTGTAAAGGAACTCTCAAATCTTCCCTCTCAGGATAATTTCTATTGTTAGCTTTCAGAAACTGACACATATATGACCTGAGTCCCACAACAGAGTCAAAGCTTCACCAAAGTGCTTAGTTTGACTCAGGTCAGAGTCTAAAAGTTGCAGATTGTGTGTAATTGGCTGCTATAATAATAATAATGATATTAATAATAATAATTTTATTTGTCTAGCACCTTGCAAAGATGCAGCCCAAAGTGCTTAATAAAACAAAATCAGAAGAAATAAATAGTGATAATAGCAATAAGTGACAGAAAAAAACAAAACAAAAACCTGAATTTAAAGACAAATTAAGAAGAAACGTCTTTCATTTCTTTTTCTTTTCTAAGATTTAAATGGTTCCACAGTTTAGGAGCAGGAACACAAAGCAGCCTCAGACCTCCTGTGGGACACTTTTGGAACTTCTAAAAGCAAATATATTATGAGCAAATGAAGTCTGGAACCAGTTTAATTCTGGTCTCTTAAAAGAACCGAGCCAGCCTGAATGAACCGTCGTGAACAACCCATGCGTGGTGAGATCCAGTACCTGGTCCAGCAGCTGTCTCTGAGTCTTCCTCCTTCTCTGAAGTTAATGCCACCATGATGCTGTCGATAAAGGAGCTGGAGGGGTAACGACGCTCCACGTTGTGGACTGGTTCGGACTCTTCATCCTTTGGTGGTTCTGGTTTCTGGGAAGACATACAAGCCTGAATGAAAAAACCTTCAGTTCATTTCAGTATAACTCGGGTAGGTAGGTGTAAGTGTTACCTGGTCGTCGAGAGCTGCGTGAAGTTCATTGGTCAGTCCTCGCAGTTTGTGAAGCAGCAAAGTAATTTCGGTGACTGCCTGTGCCAGCTTCTCTCTGAGCTCCAGCTGGGTGGCACTGGTTGTGGACCTTGTGGTTTCCAGCTCCTCCTGCAAACTCCTGTTTTCACGTCTGCATCACACATGCACAGACAAGTTTTAATTTAGTATACAGAGAAAAACACCTTAAAAACTATTAGTAGGTTTAGCATCCGATGGATCGAAGCTTAAAAACAGCTGCTTGCACACAGTGCAGGGTGTTAACTTAGACCAGGCATGGGCAAACTACGGCCCGGGGGCCATATGCGGCCCATTAAGATTTTTAATCCGGCCTGCCGAACTTGAAGAAATTATATTAATAAACCTTGTAAATGATTTATTTTCCCTGCAATTCTGGCTTTTCCCCAATAGATGACGCACTATAGATACATTGAGCTTTGTTGAGGTGCGGCGTATTATTGTGGAGTTTTTAATAAGGAGTGGACAACTAAATATTTTTTTACCGAACACCGATCAGCTGCTGTATGCCTGATATGCCAAGAGACTGTGGCGGTGGTAAAAGACTATGATACAGCAAGAAAACTGACTCCAGACTTTGATGCGCTGGATAAAAAGGGAGACCAACAACACTGTTCCCACTGAAATTAAAAGTACGTTTCTCCGTTGTGTTATTTAAAAATGCATCTGAAAACAATTTCTTCAATAAGCCTTACATGTTACATGTCATGTCTGTTAAGGGATGCACATATGTGGTGCTCAGGTGCACGTACGTTCTCAAAACCAAGTGCGCAAATGCAACGCGATCAAATATAATGCGCTCCGCATGCTGGCGCGTTGTCACTGTTCCGTCCTCGCGCTGCTCATTGTTGAGTTTTGGCTTTAGGGATGATTGAATAGAAGGAGAGGACAGTAGACCTGCATCTCCTAGCGTTTTTTAAATAAAGACAGTCAGGAGGAGAGTGATGATGATGATATCCTGAAGGATAACACAACTTTCAGTGCTTTAAAATAATAAAAAAATATTTTATTCATTTAATTTTCAGTGTTTTAAGAGTCATTTCAATAAATAGCTCAGTTCTGTGGGACTTCAAAGACAGATATTTAGTTGTAATGCTTTTGTTCATTTTCAGTTGAAATTAAAGCACATGTTTTCTACATATCCCATGATATTTTATTTTCTCTTATGAGGTGGATTACCAAAACACTCCATCCATCTGCTCCTGGTCCGGCCCCCCTGTCAAATTTGAGAACCCTTTGTTGCCCACAAGTCAAAAAGTTTGCCCACCCCTGACTCAGACTCACTGGAGTTGACCAAGTTCTTCTTTTAGGTCTTCACACTGGATGTTCCTCTCCCGGAGCCCCTGCAGGTTGGTCCTCAGCATCTGCTCACTTTCAGCCACCTGCTCCCTCGTCAACTTATTCTCCATCTGCAAGAACTGACGCACACACAGACAGTAAATGAAACCACCATAAGACAGAAGTCACACACTTTTCCCCCACGATGACGGCACACTTGCCGTATGAACGAACAATGCCGTCCCTGTGTCTGACCTCCTGCCTGGCTCAACCTGCTCTGTGCTGTTCGACGAGACTTCCGTTAAAAACAGACTAGGTGTGTATTCTCCAGAGCAAAGCGGAGAGCAACTTCTGCAGAACACTCCTGTAGCCACGTTGCAGCCGTGCACGGTGGAAACATTTTAGGGCCTGTCATCAGGATACCTTAAAGGGCTCCGGTGCAGCAAATCTGTTCTCCAGTCTTGATCTTTAGGGCGGTAAATAATTGCCAATCAAGACAGCAAAGTGGATTCTAAACCTTTCTTAAATGCTCAAAATCAATTGTGTGGGAAAAGAAAGTCAACTTCATGTCGGCTTGTAGCGTGTAAGTGTTTTATGTGTATGAGAGGTGAGATCTAGACAACAAGCAGACTGAGTGAACTGAATAGTTTGAAGCTTCATTCAACTTTTTTTTCTCCACATTCTATTTCACGGTTGAAAATAAAAATTATGCTACACTAATCATTAGTATTATACTATGTGTACAATTGTATCCTAGTGGCGGCTGTGTAAGAAAGATGTCAAAGAAATCGGCAGCTTGGAAACATTTCAAGCTTTTAGGGCAATGACGTGATAAAATGTGCTTTATTGGAAAACCTCAAGTGTAAAAAACAAATTAAATAAAATCACATTCAGTACAGCTCTAATAAATTTAAATAAATGATATTGAGGCAGGTAACACCTTACAAACATCCGGCTTCAGTCAACTCATATAAGAGGGTGTAAAAGCACAGAACCATTTGAAGTCAAGTACTGCAAGTGTAAGACACAAACAGCCCATAAACCAACCTCGTTCGTCTCCTGGACATCCCTGAGTTGTGTGCAACGAGCCCGGAGCTGCTGGATCTCTGCGCTCTGGGACTGTGAGAGGGCCTGCAGCTCAATGAGCTGCTCCTCGCTTTGAGCCAGAGTCTGGCTCAACTCGCTCACGCGCTGCTCTGACTGACCCAGTGACGTCTCCAACCTGCACGCAGACAAAACACAGGCTGCGTGCATCAGTCGCAGTATTTTAGGAGGCATTTGTGGTCGTGTGGCAGCGAGTCTGTTTCGCTTCTGGGAGAACAAGGTTGTTTATTGGAGTCTTACAGGGAAACTTGTTTCCTCACTACTGCATGGACAAGGTAGATACATTCTCTACTAACCAAACAGTTTATGAACAGAGATCATCTTACTAAATGAGCTTCTGAATGCATTTAGTAATAAATGTAAACTTAATAAGCGATATAAAGAAGTATGTGACAAAGATTTTACAGCGAGTTTTCACAGGGATCAACTTTTCTTCACTCATTTTTATCTCTGTTGTGATCAAACCATTAAGTCATTTCAGCGTTATTGTGTTCAATAACGAATGAGTCGATAAAACCCTTGTCAGCACTTACTCGTTTGATCTGTTCTTGGCTTCCTGGATGTCCTTCCATGAATGCTGCAACCTGAAACAACAACATTTTTAGCACCTGCATGCTGTAGTTCAGTGACCTTTTATTTGGCTTCTTGATAAAAGTGCTTCACTAGCATAGTATTTGTTTCATTTTACACTGCTGAGCGCACTTATATCATCAACACATGTTGTGGGGGTTCATACTTTGTAGTTTCTGCAGCGAGAGCCTGCTCCAAGAAGGTGTAGGAGGCCAAAGTGGAGGAAACGGTGGCAGACAGCTCCGTCACCTGCCTCTCCAGATGACCTCTCTCTTCCTCTCGTTCTGTCAGCTTCTGACGCAGCACACCCATCTCTGAAAAGATATGTTAGTGGTTTTATAGGCTGATAAAGAGGGAAACTATACTGACAGCTAATAGAAAGAATGAAAAGAACAAAGCGAGTGAAAACACTGATTTTACCTGAGGTCAGAATTGTCACCTGCAGATTTAAATCACTGATCTCTTCTCTGGCAGTTTGGAGATTCAAATTAGTTTGGTTCCATTCTTCTTCAATCTGTTGAGCAGAAGTTCAAAAATAAAAATTAATCTTCTTGAGTTGCAGCCATCGTCGTTCCTACAGAACAAGTAGTTGCAGGACAACAAACGTCCCAGTGAACTTCCAGACATCGGACCTGCTCTCTCTCTTCCACAGCTTGCTCTCTTGCGGAGATTTGCTCGTCCCGTTCTCTCAAAGCAGCAGCTGCCTTCTCGTTCAGCTGCAGAAGCAGAGGAGCCGTTTTCTGCAGAAGGCCTCTGATTGTGCAGAGCTGTGAAAAGATGACCACACGAAAGCATCAGTGTTATCGCCATGAACTGCTTTTAAAACAAAGGTGTCGCCATTCAGACATCACATCACAGTAAAATGACACGAAGGTACTGTTGTGATGTTATCAAACTGTGAGCGAATGTCAGAGATCAAAATGGTTTAAAACGAAACACTGTTGATGTTTATTAGTACTTTGACATATCAGATTCTTTCTGCTCATATTATCTTCTGTGGCATCAGGCAGATTGTGACTTTTGGGAATTGTTACAAAACTAAAAAGATGCATTGAACATACTTCTTTCCTCAAACTGGACTGGTCCTCTATGGTTGTAGATAAAACATCAGAAACAGAGTTCAGCTTTTCACTGTAGGCCTGGTTTAATGCGACCTGCATTAGTGGAGAAAACAGAAAATACAAATTAAACACATTCTGAAGGACGTTAAGATAAACAGATTAAGTCCAGCTGATTTGTTTTTGCCTGTTCTGTTACCTGTTCTGGGTAAGTCCTGTTTAGGGCATCTAACAGTTCTTGCTGAGACCCCACAAGCCTCTCCAGGTCTGAGATTTCTAGTGCACAGTGTGTCCTCAGCTGTTCCATCACACTGAAGGCCTGCAAACAGATAACCGCAAACACACTTAACACTCCTGGAATGAAGAAAGCTATGAGAAGCAAAACGCACATCACCAGTGTATCAACTGAATATTCTCTATAAGATGCAAAAACTATTCCCGCTACGTTAACTACTAAGCATTGAGAGGCCTGTGATTTCATTACATGTGCTGAAATGCACCTCACCCAATATCAGCACAGGAGTGATCATTTGATCTTTTCACAACAAAAGCATGACAAAGTATAGCCCTAGTATTTAGAAATACTGTCTTCATCAATACAAACTAAATTCCGTTGCAGCCTGCAGTAGAGCCACTTGAACAAGGATTGGAAAAGTCAAAGAGCTAGAACCAAACATACATTGAACTAATAAGGTCACATTAACAAGAGGTTTGTCACTGTGCTTACTGCCTCCTTGGCTGTGAAGGCTTCCTCCATCTGTATCCTCATGTCGTCTCTTTGATGAAGAGCATCTTTGACCTTCTGCATCATTACTTCCTGGGTCGCCTTTGTTTTCTCAAATAGAGACTTCATCTGACCGTACTAAACAACACAGGGAAAGCACACATCAACAAATTTATACCAACTGGATAATTACACAAAAGCATGCAGCTGATTTCAGATGGCAAAGATATGAAGGACATGTTTACATACATGTGAAACAAGGCTTTGATGGTCCGCTCTGACTGTGTCTCCTATTTGGTTCATGTTAAAGAGAGCAGCATCCGTTTCGCAACTTAAAGAAGTCTGTTGGGACAAATTCACTGTTACTAAAGGGCACATCCATGCATTTTACACAGAAAATGATGTAAATCATTAAAAAACATTGAACAGTGACATGCCAGAGTCTTTAACTGATGAAACATAGAGCATGTGTCATTGGTTGTGTCTTACCATGGTGACCTTCATGGCCTGCATACACTGGATGAGGTTCTGTAGAGAACTTCCATCCAGCTCCAATTCACTAATCCTGTTCAGAGCCTCCAAATATAGGTCTCTGTACGTTGTGGTCTACATAAAATATAAAACAAAGAATCCTTTGAAACAGAAATTAAAAATGAACAAAGTAATAAACTAAAAAACTTAAGTCATCATAGTGAAAGAATTAAATGCACAAAAGTACAAACTCTGAATGTGTCATTACCTGACTGAGTTCAGTGTGGTCTGTCTGCACTAGTTTCTCTCTGAGGTCTGAAGGTGCAGGCCCTGCAGAAGGACATCCATGAGTCGTGGCTGCAGCCAACTGCTGCACCAGAGCCTCCACTATGATCATGCTAGACCTTAATCTCTGCTCCAGCTCTAGTCTGGGGAGAGACTCTAGGCTGCCTGGAGGTACACTGAGAGCATGTCAACAAAAGATAACAATGAGAGGAGGACAGAGAAAACACAGAAAGCTGAATTTGTAATCATAAGTGCTACGTTTTATTAAATAACAAATCCAAACACTTACTTCCACAGGAGCGGGTCGGTCAGAGTGCAGGAATCAACCACAGAGAAAACCCTCTTTCTCTCAAACTGGCCAGACGTATTTACGCTGCGGTCTTCCCATTTCATAGGAGTGGTGCCCACACAGACACTGTGGGATTCTGCAGGAGTAGCTGGTGCCAATGGGACCGTGATGGCAGCAGGAGGAGGAATGTGAGCAGCAGGACCCATCTTTCCTGAAGCCAAGAAGAGGAACTCTGCCATCTGCCGAAGCTGCTGCTGAAGGGGACCATCTGGAATCAAAGGGATATCCAGAACTGGCTTGTCCACTTCAGGCTGAGGCACAGCACAAGGCTTCAGTCCCACATCCTCAACTAGCTCAGTGGCTGGGCCTGGCTGGGCCTTGCAGCCTAGTGCTGTAGAGTTCAACAGAGGACATGGCATGGGGCTTTCCAAGTACTCTGCCCACAAGCCAGTGGGGTCGACGTTAACGGGAGCCAACAAGCTCTTCTCACCCTCGAGAGCAGAATCATCAGATAAAAACTGGTCAACAGCAGGATTGCTACGAGTCTTTAATACAGGCAGAGAGGCTCTAATGACAGGACTGAGGAGTCCAAACCTCAAAACTGATGCTGAGGGACACTCTGATAGCACTTTCAAAACTTCGGGGAGGTTTTTTGCATGAGGTCTTTCTGAACTGTCACAAAGAACAGGTCCAGATGAACCGAGAGCACTGTCTTTTGCCTCAGGGGACTCAGGGGATCCACTGCTGAGGAGCATTTGAGAGACATGTTCCAGATGCACTTCCACAGGTGTTTGAGACTCTGCAGAGGTCGTAAGATGGCTGCAGACTGAAGGCAATGCACAGTCACCAGGATGTACTGAGTCTTTTTCTGATGTTTCTTGCATTAGAGAGTTAACAGACTTATCATCCAACGCCTTTAAAGACATGTTAGTCAGTGAAGGTGTGCTGATGGCTGGTGGGTCAGTATCTGCCACAACTTCATTGTTTTCTACATGGCTGTTAGGTTGTTCGTTGTTATCTTGAATGTGATCCTGTGTAACAGAAGCAGGTACACTGCTGTCATAAACGGGCTTGCAGATGACAGCGTGGTTGTCAGGCAGAGGAGACATCTTCTGTGACAATCTGGTGCCATCTGATTCTTCAATCTCATTTCTGGCACTGATGATAGAGCTAAATGTAATAGCCTCAGGTCCCTCCAAGCTTATCTGTTTAACCTCATCCACAGCATCAAGGTTGAATAGTGATGGTTCCTCAGTGACAGCAAGGTTACCACTTGGGGTTGATGGGCAACTTTCAATATTACAGTATGGGTGATCTACATGATCATCTACGTTTTGCACATCCTGGTCACTAGCTAACATGCTTGGATCTATACCATAATTGTGTGACTCACTGTCAGTTGCAGTTTGGTCAGCTTGTAGAGGAACAGTGTCATCTCCAAGCTTGGTGCCATCTGAAATGTGAATCTCACCTCCAGTGCAGTTAAAAGACTTGAAGGTTACATCACTCAGTCCATTAACAGGCTCTTTAGAATTGTTTGTGGTTTCAGAAGAGGTGGTGATGACACAAACACCATTTTCACTCCTGCAGTAGGGATGATCTGCATGTTCTGCTTGACATAGCTGGCCACAGACAGAGAGATTTGTTAAATTGACACCGTTGTCTTGTAAAGGTTCACCAAGCTGTGCCTTGGGCAGAGGAATGGTCTCATCCTGTTGTCTGGTGACATCAGAAACTGCCACCTCACCACCATCACAAGTGAAGGATTTCCAAGTGACATCTGTCTTTCCACAGAGGTCATGCTGAAAATCTTTTAAATCTTGTGTGACATCATCCAGGTCTGTGGAGGCCAGTTGGATGTTTGAAATTTCACAGAGACGCTCTGCATCTATGTCAAGCAGGGAGGTATCTTTCATCTCAGGATGGTGATAGGGGTGTTCTATGTGGTGGCTGCATGACTGAACTATTAAACTTTCAGAGATGACTGAGTCTTCTGTTTCACAAGCGGTTTTCATAGCCTGATCCTCCTCTAAAATGATATCCTCTTCTGCACACACTGAAGAGCCTGCGACCTCAACTTCCCCACCAGGACAGATGAAGGACTTAAATGTTACATCTCCAAGTCCACAAGCTGTCTCAGTAGTTGGCATATCAATAGTGGAAGCATTGGTTTGTATCACTTTGGTGGATGGAGAATGAGAGTGGGGCTCTGGGTCACAGAGAGGAGCATCACCCTGTTGATTAAAATTAATGCAATTTAATAAAAAGTCACAATGACATTGCAAACGATAGGAGCATTTCCAATTTTTAGTTTAAGCCCACCTTTGTTGTTTTTACAACATCAGCATTGAGCACTGATTTTGATTTGAAGCTCGATGATGGAGATGACAAATGCAGCAATTTATTCTCAAGACTTCTCAGAGGGGTACGCTGTCCATCTCTGCTTGAAGACTAACATCAACAGATATCAAAGAAATTATTATTCTTCTTTCAGTCATTACTTAACAAAATTGCTCAAAACATAGCACGAAAGTCTTACCAAGCCTTCCCCACCGGAATTTGACTTTCTGGAGGACATCACTCTGGAGAGCTGGGAAACTGCTTGTATAACTGCAAATAAAGACAATTTACTATTAAATTTCTTTTTTTTTTCTTTTAAATTTGATTTGGTGGACTAGTTTCTAGAGTCATGTTAACTAGCTAGCTAAGAAGCTAACGTTACTGACATTACGTTACATATACAGTAGTAGCAGCTGGCTAGAGGTAGCCTTATTAGCGCAATCATAGGCGCTACGAACTAACTAAACCTAACTTAAATGTATGAGGTACAAAATTTTTAAATACGAGTTCCTAAGAATCATGTTAGCAAGGGCGAAGGCTAGCAAACTCCTAGTTAGAAAAGCGTTACCGAAGTCGTCAGATACCGTAAGTTAACCTTAACTGAAATGAGTTTACACACACCTCACAGCGTCAGATAACAAACATCTTAAATTGACCAATTTATGAAATCATATAAAAGCCTTTTTCAACGTTTCAATTCTCACCAGCAACCTTCATACAACGTGGTAAAAGTTACTAAAACAGGGTAAACAATCCTTCCCGTTGAGCTGCCATCGACCGCGTTTCATTCAAAACACAACTGTCAGCTCTGCTATTGGTGCGTTTCTCTTCTTCGGTTGTTTTGTGACGCACTGGGCGGAAGTGCTGTAGCGTACACCACATACTGCTGCCCCCAACAGTACGTTAGTGTCACTACTCTAGGGTGTTTCTGGTGGTGATATAAAACAAAAACTTTCTCTTATGTTGCATTTTACGTGTCTATATTTAGTGTTACATAGACAAAACATTTCCTATGTTTCTATATAAATATATATAGAACATAAAAATAACAACTTTCTTCAGTTGCTGATACCTTGTGGTATCTCCACATTATGAATCCACCTATGTCTCCTTATGCCTGCCTGCTTGGTCCCTTACAAGGACAAAAAATATAAAAATCATTTGTTTCAAAATTGTTTATTTATTCTGCACGTACAAAATTAAACATACCTGTCTGATTTAAGAAAGTCAAAGTGATTCTGAACACTGAAACACACATTTGTCAGTAGAAAAATTACCTGACAATGCCAATTTGCAGAAATTAACAGGTTCTGGTTTTGTTTCTCTGCATACATTAAAACTGAGTCTTTCCACCCCCGAAGCTTTCACAGTGTCTCACACTGAGGCAATGTGCTGCTCAACAGGTCGGACTTGCAGTACTTCAGCAAAGCCAGGTCCAAACCAGCAGGTGATGTCAGCCGTGTCCAGGGTAAAGAAGAAGAGTCTGTCTCTGCAGCGCGTCCTCCTGTAGACTGACCGTGGGTCTGCTGACAGCACCCCTCTGATGGCGGCAGCAGCCTCCTCTGGACTGCGCAGAAACTTGAACCTGGGTCTGTCACCTTCAGGGGGTCCTGTGTGGCAAGAGGCAGCACTCTGTTAGCTATGACTGACTGTTCTCATGTTCATCTCTTTCACAACAGCGCCCTCTTGTGGAGAAAAGCACAACATTGCCCTTTTCTCTGGATGACGACAGGCTTAATCATGCAACCCCAATTCCACAGAAGTCTGGACCCTGTGTAAAATGCTCTAAGTCTGGCTTACCTGGCAGGTGTGAGGGAAGGAACTCTGCCAACTCTCTCTCAGCATGAGGGGTGAAGCGCACATCCAGACTGCCAACAGGAGGCTCTCTGATCCAGCCAGCGATGGTGCTGCGAGCCTCCTCTCCATAGTGAGGGTGATCCACTGTTGACTCCTGTAGTTTGGTTTTGGGAGAGTCTGAAAGTTGATCCTTGCTCTCACAACTCAACTGGCAAAGGTCACCTTGGGTCACATAGTGTTTGACGTCCTCCAGCACACTGTGGAGGTCTTTGGGGAGGGAAAGCTGAGCACTGACTCCGGATGAATCTGCGAGTGGAATTTCAGTTTCAGACACGTCATCATCGGGTCTTTCGCTTATTACATCTGAGTCTTTATGGAGGTTTAAAATATCTGTTGTCTCATTTGGTGACACAGTAGTTGCCTGTGGTTGATCTGAGTTTGGATCAGGAGGCTCAGAGTCAATCCTGGTGTGGGGGGAGTCGTACTCTGGGATGTAGGGTTTGATGTCCAGGACTGGAGTCCCGGCAATCATGTCAACATCTGACAGATGTATTGTATCACCTGGAAAATGGATTAATTTCTATCAAGCAAAGTCAATTACTTGTTTCTGTGGTTGAGGTTAAATGTGACAGCTGAAAATTTAGATTTCTAAAAAACTTCATTCAGCATTTAGAAGAAATTCAATCGTTAAGACTTTAAACATGGTCATGTGTTTATATTCTGCTAAATCTGCACACGATTTGCTTTTTAAGACTAATTTTGTTAAACACACTCACCTGCAATTTTATCAAGTTTGGCTAGAGTGAGACCCAGCGCATTTGGTCGGTGCGGACTGCGTGTCGAGTACACACCCACCCTCCGACCGTCCAGTCTGGGAGGCTTCACTTTGGCTTTGTAACTCAGGTGCCCGTTTTTGTGAAACAGAAAGATGACCCTGTCGAGACCAAAAGGAGGAAACACACAGACGACATGAACCAAATCACTAAAAACATGTGCTGCTTGTACATGTGTACTGTAGATATGACACATCAATAAAACGCACAAGTGTAAAAATATTAATAAACAGATCCACAAAATCCAAATGTGCACAGCAAACTGTAAACAAGACAGTAAGGTTGCTTCTTGTTATGTGTAGATGTGTGTGTGCAATATGAAATGTCAAGTACCGGTAAGTGTATGTGGTTAATTTAAAGTGTCTTGATTACGTGTATGTTAATGCACATTATGTCCCACCACTAGAGAGACAGCGTTAGACTCAAATGTCTCAATGAAAACACTTCTTAACAAGTTTTAATTCATGTCTCGGTGCGGTTAAATTACAAAGACTTGAAAAGGTTTTCACATCGGCTGCATTTTATTAATTAATTAAATAAAGCTTGTAGCCTCCTGAACCCACAGCACCTCAGTGCTGTAACGATCAGTGTTCATCATACATTCTTCAGTCAGTGGAATAAAAAAAATCACTGCTTAGAAACCAGCTGCAGCACTTTTTTGTTCATATTTTGGCTGACAGCAAACCTCAGACCGAAGTATAACCATGCAGAGCCACAGCGGCAGGGACCTACCAGACGTGGGAGTACAGCTCCAGGCCCACCAGAGCGTGCTCAGGGTTATTGAAGACACTCGGCCGGATGCGCAGTTCTGCCCTCGAGGGGCCACAAATGGTGGGCTGTCTGGGGGTCCCGTTCTTCACAGAGAAACAGGAACTGATGTAACCAATCGGGACCGTCTGGATGTTTCCTGGAATGTTACAGTTAACAACATTGTTTCAATTCCTAACATCTGTAACACAGTAACACGCTGCCTGTAATGTGTAACGTAGTAACCAGGACTCTGCACCTCATTCATGTGTTCCACCATCATTTGCTCCCCCTTTATTCTACTTTTGTATTTTACTGAATTATGTCTACATATAGATAACATACATATTCAGTATACAGATTTATTATAGTGCTGAAATGATTCATCTGACAGAAAATGAATCAGCTGTTTCTCTCCGATTTAGATTTAGACAGATTAACAGAAATAAAGTACATTATTTTTACTACATATACTGAGCAGGGCTGCAGGATATGCTAAAATACATATATGTATATAATACTGCAACTATTTTTGACAGATATTACGACAACATGATTCATGAATAGTGGGAATGATCATTTTAGCATCACTTCATTTTCAGTGAAAAACTACCAAAATCATGTCGATGTGACATTTGTTGTCTGTACCAAACAAATGTGTTTTCTTAAATATGGAGTACAAGATTTGGCCATATTGTGAGTTCAATAATATTTCAATAAACTGTTCAGCTCTAATACTGAGAAAGATGTTTATTCTGAGGAATTTCTGAAAAAATATCTCCTTTTTTGTTGTTTTTATTTTCAAATGAAACAACCTTGCTCTAAAGCCGCCTGTGAGGACGCAGGTGAAGGCGGTGGAGGCGTCGGATCAGGTTCACAGAGTCCAACCTTTGACACAGCAGACTGGATGGACATCATGTGTTTGCGATGAGATCTGACTGCACTGCCCAACATCTGCCTGTGAAAAGAAGAGCAGGTGCAAGTAAATGTGAGAGGAGAAATACAAATAAAATGTTATCAAGGCATTTCTGAACATCTACAGAAGATGACAGATGACATTTAACAGAAAAACATGCAGCTGTCACATCTGTTTCTGCTGCATTCACGACAGGCGATGTTATGAAAATACCTCAGGTTCTTGATTTCTTTTCTCATCACAGAAACCTGCTGGTTCAGTGTTTTAACGCGCTCACAGCAGCAGTCACACACAGGACTCATCTTACTGCTGTACAGGAGGACAAAAACAACTCAGGTTCAACTGTTAGCTCGCTGCTAAACAGCAACGAGCCGCAAGTGAAGCACGTGGGAGTTTCTCTACGCGGAAGCACATGTTGGACTTCCTGTTCACGTGACAACACAAAAACCATCTCTGCGGCGCAGCTTTTTTGGGATTTTCACATCCTGTTTTTTGTGTTTTGTTACGCAGGTGGGTAGAAAACGCTACCTGCTGCTAACACACAAATATTACGCGTGAAGGCTGCAGGGGTCATTGATGGAGTTGCAGTAGTATTTCCGGCCAGCAGGGGGCCGCCAAGAGTTATGTCACACTCGTCGTTTACTTTTTTAAACAAAGCTTTATTTATAAATACAGTAAGTGATGGAATGCAAGTACATTTACTCAAGCACTGTTCTTGAGTACTTTTAGTATTCAGTATATAAAGTATTTAAAACTGGCTGCACCTCATCCGCCAGTGGTGGAAAGTGTGCTTACTGACCGTACAAATCTGAGGTACTTGTACTTTACTTAAGTATTTCATCTCATATGGTACTTTTTTGCCCCACTACATTTGTCTTACAGCCTTAGTTACTCATTACTTTGCAGGTTGTTATTTTTCATGCCCCTCCTGTCCAGTGAAAACCACATATCTCCACATTTGGTGAATTATGACTTTTTCTCATAAACTGAAGGGTAAATGTTCCTTCACTGGTTGAGAAAATGTTCCTACTTCTGAAGTTTAATAAACTTTAATAACCATCTTGCTCTCATTTTGATTTCTGATAATGCTATATACATTTACTCAAATAATGACTGCAGGACTTTTACTTGCATTGGAGTATTTTTACATTGTGGTTACTTTTGCTGAAACAAAGGATCCAAATACTTCCTCCACCTTTGTCTATGTAGTATTAAGTTAAGTACCACCAACAAAATAACAGTTTGCTGAAGCAGAGCCACGTGTTACACCGATCTTATCAAACAAGCCATTTTCACATTTAGTGGAGTAAAATTTGACCATAATTATGCATAAATTCATCAGGTAGAATTAATCCTCAAAATTCTTGTAAAGTGAAATAGCATGACCTATTCTGGATGTTAGAAAAGCAGACAGATCATCAAAATTCTGTTTCAAAATAAATTTAAAGCAGTGTCATTAGAGCCTGTAAAAACACCAGAATCTTTGGTCTTAACATCTTTTTAAGATAACTGGAGGGATAAAAATCTATTAGTGAATTTAAAGTAAATCTCATTTATTTATTGATCATACACATGTCACACTTACACATCACATGTCTGGGGATGACACAGATGATCTAGACCAGTGTCAGATGATTGTAAGCATTGTATTTTATTAGGTGAAAAAACAACTTTTAAAAAATTCAGTCAAATAAATCCACGATTACAAATACATTATTACCATTGATTAATACAATTTACAAAATTTGCTGTTTACTAAATGCACATTACAAAATAGCTTCGTCGTGAAGCACAAGCCAGAATAAATAAGCATGCAGGTTCCGCTTGAATTCATACATTTGTCAGATAAGTGACGCATATGCTCAACATGTTTGTTCTCTTCAGCCAACTGGCTGCACACTAACCAGAATAATACTCAGATACGAACTGTGACCGAGAGCAGGAAGTCTGGTTGAACTGAGGCAGTATCTCAAATATGTGTTTTTGAGAATTAGAATGAATTTCCTGGGAGATATTCTTGTGGAGGAGGTGGCGAGGACAAGGTGGGAACTGAGAACATTTTATTTTGTTCAGGTGCGTTGATCGACGGTGTCCCACTCAGATCTGAAAAAAGACAGACAGACAGACACGATACAGTCAACCAGGCAACGCTTCATGTTTCATGTTCCCACACCGTTCACTCTTCTGGCTGTCTACATTTCCTCTTTATTACCTTCATCAGTTCCATTGTCTTGAGATAGAGAGGCATCTTCCTCCTCATCTGGGCCCAAGTCCTCAATCAGGACCTGGTTAAGGGGCTCCCTGCCTTGTGACTCGATGTTAAGGGTCTCCACCTGGGGAGGAGCTGCGGGAGGAGCAGGAGCTGCAGCTGGAACAGGGGTTTGGGTCAGAAAGGGGACAGCATCTGGAGCTGGATCCAAATCTTGGACAAGGATTGGAGCCGTGTCCAGATCTTGGACGGGTGCCGGTGCAGGAACTGATGGTGAAAAGGGGGCTGGAGCCGGGTTCAGTGGAGCTGGAGGAGTCGGAACAGGAGCAAAGAGGGGGCTTTGGACAGATCCAAACACTGGCAGAGGAGCAGGAGCAGACGCTGGTTGTAATTCTACAGCAATTAAGGGGGACAGGGAGCCTGATGTTTGATCTGGAATGACCTCCGCGGCTTCAGGCACCGCTGCTGCAGGAGCTTCCTGCGGCGCTGCTGCCTCTTCCTGAATGACTGATATCTCCGGCGTGGGTTCAGTCTTCCTGGGCCTCCCTTTCTTCTTCGCGCCACTCCTGTTGTCAGCCCTTGGTCTTTTCCTCGGGCTCTCCATCCTGAAAGAGTACAACAATTGTAATCAGCCTCAAAACAGTGGACACTGAATTTAGCGCTTTACTTCTGCAAAGCCAATAATACAAAGTCCTTGACCTGGATCTGGGGCGTCAATAGAAACACCAGAGCAACCTTTGGTTTCCTCTTGCTCCACATTCAATATAAAGCACAGGAGTGATAAGCAGCTGATAATGTTTTCACATTGTAAAGTACTGTGTTATATAATGCAGGTTTTGTTAATAAAGCCTTAATAAATCTGAGGTTAGGTTCCATTTTTACTCTCCATTGCATTAAAACAATACTCTGGCATAAACAGTAAGTACTTGAATCTGTAGAATTTGTCTACGCTGCTAAACCCATGATGGTAACTCCAAGTGAACATGGCCGTAAATGTAGGTCACTGCACTAACATTGACTGTGCTTTACAATACATTTACCCCAAAACCCACTGGTTAGTCTCCTTCTCCTCTGCTTCAGCCTTTTTCTTCCTGAGGAGATCCCTGTCCCTCAGCCTGCGACGGATCCCACCTGTAAAACAGAAACCCATTCAGAGAAACCACTCTAACAAGGACTGAATAAAAGCAGAGATATGCACACGACAGGCATATAAAAGTGTCGTTTTCTTCAGCTCCGGCTTGGCGAGTCTTTGACAGAAACTTTCCCACTCTAAGGTTTAACATACACAGATTAAACTTCTCTCTTGTTTTAAAGAACGTAGCTTAGATGTTGATTAAATTACTGTGTCTGAGCTGATTTTAAGACAACAAACTACAAGCGAATGAACAACTAGCTCACCCAACTTTCTAGTGTAAAAACACTGAAGTACTTTACTTCAAAAGAAGAGAAGAAATATTAAAAGTTAACCTTGGTCCTCATCTGGATTGTTATATTCCGACTTCTCTTGTTGCAACGTCTTCTCCATTCTGAGTCCTGCTATGAATGAATTCAAGTCATTGATGGCGGGCAAACACAGAACAGCAGACCGAATAACTTCTGACTGTTTTCTATTCCCACCCCTAAATGAATTATCTGGTTAACCATTACCACTGTGCTGGAGGAGTTCTTGCAGCTTTGGTCTTATCATATTTGTAAAGCTGGAGGAGTTGGCACAGCACTGAGAGTGAAAAAAAAAGACTGGAGCAAGTTGTGTGTGGGCAGTGTGAGATAGGGATGAAATATGTACAGTATATGTGGCAAAAGAAGGAAACACGTAGACGTGGACTCAAAAATCATTTTCGTGACATGCTGTTTTGATGAAACGAGTGAAGCACAGGCTGGACAACAAAAAGGATTCTGCTGTTTTTCATGTATGTTTATGCAGCTGAGAGTGAAGCTAAAATATTACGGTTGCTTAGCAATAGTAAAAGTATACTTTGACTGAATTTTGACAATAATTCAATGTCTAAATTCCCTGGTGTTGTTGGAGGACACAAAATAGGTTAAGATTTAAATTAGGTTCTGAATGTAACTGAGAAATATTCTATAGCCGTATGTGTTGCATCCTGCATGAATAATAACAATAATAATCAATTAACAGACGAAAAACACATTCTTATTCAGGCTAAATATGCTTTTTTCTAATAAAGATGTGTTATAAAGTACTCGGGGTAAACTACTATGTTGAAAAGCCGATAGATGAAGCAAGAAATCCTGTCTTCGACTGGAGTAGGGGCGTACCCATCTTATCTCGCAGATGGAGAGTAGCTTAGCAGGGGTGTGTTCTCAATCTTCTCACAGCACATTGAGCCCTGATGTGTGTGTTTGAGCAACTCTGCCCAGCAGAGTAAATAACACTCAACTGCCAATTGCCTCGAGCACGGTAGGGGAAATGTTGAGACTATCTTGGTTGAATTCACTCACATCTGCATTAAAGATGCTTCTAGCATTTCACACACACTGTCTAAGAGAGCCCTGTGTGGCAGCCTTGGTAAATGGTTCATAGTCTTTATGGATGAGCTGAATGGGTGCAAGCAAGTTGCTGTGGAAGACATGCTCCTGAGTAGAACAGCAAACCGTCCCATCGCTGGATTTAAACAAAAAGTGACACACGCACAGTCACACATTCAAACCACCATGAACAGCTGGTCAAATGACCACCGGCTGCACACAGTCAGCTCTTCAGCCTGCAAAATCATTATCAGCATTACTGTAAACACACACACACACACACACTGTTGCACAATGAAACTCAAGTTTGAGGAACGTCAACCCTGATATTACAGTGCCATCTTCTGGTGTGTCTTTCCAACTACCAAACACTGATTTAATAAGCTATGCATATATATTCTATACATTCAACTTGCACAAGGCCAAAGACTCCATTTGGATATTGTGCCTTAACAGTGGATGTGCAGCATTATAGCCTGGGTCCTGTGTCCATTACTACACCACCGTCTGACCATAACAATCAATCCATAATTTCGCAAAAATCCACAATATCATTGCTGATTTATATTTTAATTAATAAAAATGAACAATTCGTGCTCAGTAGACTTCTGCTTGAGTGCTCTGGCGTCTCAGGAAGTGCAGGGGGGTGGGGTTAGAGGGGGTGCCCTACTCGCCATATGCATATACAATGCTCTCTTTACTGCAAACCAAACACACCCCTCCTTTCTCGCAATGTGCCCAAACGGCTGAAAGAACCTGGCATTTATGAAGCATGAGTACGACACAGTTTCTCCATTCTGCAGTTTATTGATCAGAATCGTCACAAGCAATACAAATTCACCATTGACAGGGCAACAATTAGATGCAACAAAGGAAGGTCTTTGCTTTGGTGGGCAACAGGTCTGAGCAACATTCAAAACATGGTTTCTTTGTGATGTTAAACATTTTCCTCACCGATGCGCTGGATATGACACAACAACAACAAAGCGCTAAATATATCAAACGTGGGCCTGTTTGAAAGCTCTGAAACTTTATTAAGTTAAACAGAAAAACAAAGTTCACCGAATGACCTACTTTACAGACGTCTAATTGGTTGAATGCTATATTGGGTGAATTGTACATATGTATTCTGCATCCCTTCATTTAATAATAGTGACTTTACAGATTAAAGGCTCTTGTCTTCACTAAACCCAGTACAGTAGTTTCCGTGCAGAAATAAATTGCACCATAGCACTGTTTCGGGGCAGCGTCATGTTTTGTGACTGCAATGCCTTTGTGGAGGCGATGGGCGGTTCTGGACGCAGATGGCGCTGTTGAGCATATATTTTGTTTCAGTCCCGTTTCCCTCCATGGTTTCTCCTCTCTCCGACTAACTTAGCGTTTGGCTCAGTTCATTATACAGTCCTATATTCTCCCTCCATTAGGGCATCTCTGCCTTTGGACTGAAGATCCCACCAAAACCCGAGAGAGAAAAGTTTAACTTTCATAGGGCAAGATGGACATGAAAAAGAGGATCCACTTGGAGCTAAGAAACAGGACACCGTCTGATGTGAGTCGTGCTTTTTAAAACCAACCCTTAGTTTTCTGGCTAGCCTTGCTAGCCAGCTTGCTACTTTTTTGCTTTGCGAGTGACCTGTGTGGCTAACGTAATGGTGACCACATGGGCTTTAGATTATGTTTCTCGTTTATAATAGGGCGGAAAACACTCGCACAACAAGCTTAATCGCTTATACTGTTCTGGATTGGGCGTATAGGGGCAACGAGACGAGAAAAGCTATATTCAATCGTTACTTTGAAACGGCGATTCCTCAGCTTGCTGGCATTATTGCAGTGCTTTAACCGTTTCGCAGCCTCTTTGGTCAGTGGTGCACACACGATTCAGCTCGACTCCACCGTTGTAGCACAATTAGTAAACTTCTTTTTACGCCGATTATATGAGGAAATGTTCTTCCTGCGCCGCGTTTGGCATTCACAGAGTGGTATATTTTATACAGACCCTGGAAGCCATGTTTGCTGCTAGCATAACTGCTAAAATGGGGCGCTTTTTATTACAAATGCTCTTTACAACTCCAAGGCGTTCGTGCAAAAAATGTAGTTTTGGTACCGTGTGGTTAAACGGGCCATCGCCGATCACCAGTTATGCCTTGAAATGTCTGTAGAACACCGTTAATGTTAATATCAAATGGCCAGATTCAGCAGCGACAACAAAAAACAGTCACTTGATTCACGAGTCATCCATACCATGACCATTTATCGTTAAGCCACTGTTACTCTTATCTTAGCCAGTTCATTTTTACGCAAACTACATCAAAATAGCCAACCGTTCCTGTAACCGTGATTCGTTTAAAGCCACGTTAAAGCTGTTGCGATGTGTAAGTTTTAAAGGGAGTGTGCAGCAGTTATTTCCCTAAAATAGCGTGCACACTGGTATCGCAGCGACGTTGCCCTTTCATATCGGTGCATCTACCCGTCTAAACATTGCACACTTTTTAAATGAAGTCTGGTGAGCAGATGGTTCCGAGTCTCAATCATTCAGGCAGCAGCCTCCTAACTTAGTATTTTGTTCCCGCCATATTACCCCCTTCGCTACACAGCTCAAAGACAACAAAATATAGCCGGTTGTAAACTTCAAACATCAAACACAACGATCCTTTCATCTAGTTATTGTCATTAAAAGCTAAACTTGGCGTTGTTTGGAACTAAACGGATCGATTTGCTGGCCAGCGGCTTCATGAGCCGAGCCAGCCTGCTTGAATGACACGGAGATCCGGTGCACCGCGCTTGATGCGTGGGCAGCCAAAAACTCGACGGTCGGCGTTTCCTCTTGACTCATGCACGAAATAAAACTAATTTAGCATCGAAAAATAACTTCGTTAATGTGTCAGTAGCGATAATTACTCTTTCTAATCAGCACTTTTTGCCATTGAAGTGTTCAGAGAACTGCATACTGTATCTCAGGAATCGCCATGTTGTCATTCTGTCGTCTTTGAAGCTCTGGGAGAAAGGAACTGTCTCCATCTTTGTTTTTACTAAATTTCCGTTCTCAGTATATTTCCTTCGCCACTTCGACCTGAAAACGATGCAGTACCCTGTAACAAACTGGCAATATCGGTCGTTCTCTCGACGACAAAGAATATTCCACTTCCCCAATGAAAGCTGGTTTTACGGAAAAAAAAGAAAATCTTTACTAAGGGTGTATTCGCAATCCTTTCCGTTGCTGTTGGGTTGGCTAATGGCGGGCAGACAGACCTCTCTAGCTGCTCCTCTACTGCACGGCAGCGTTTAAAAGGGGCAATGGCTAGCCTGTAGCAAGCTAGCTCACAAAAATCATTGCATTTGTCATTAGTGACTGCATCAGCAGGCCATGGGAAGCTACTGCCTCGCTCTTCCTTGTCTCAAAGAAATCAATTCATTAACCGTCGTACCCGGAAAAATTAAGCACACAGTGATTCGGGCTGTTTTTAGACGGGTATAGTGTAGTGCAGGATCCATTTCGGCGTTTTACTTGAGAAATCGTGATCTTTGACGTTTGACAACAACTTTTTTCGCAACGTTTTTGTCCAACACTGAATTGCGCAACCAGTGTTAGCTTTAACTGTCTCAAAGTAACTCCGCCTTCAGACTTGTTTTTCTAATATTTTACAACAACTACAAAATGCCTTTTAATTTTTTTTGGCAAATAAAGAGCTGCTTTGCAAATCAACGACATCCCCTATCAAACACCTCATGGTTATATTGTTTGCCAGCTTGTTTTCTCTGTGATTTAGTTAGCAAAATAATAGTTTTGTTTGAGTAAAGAGAGTTTGTAAAATATTTTTCCAATATTCTAAATATGTTATTTTTTAAGATTAAATAGTAATTATGGATCAGTAGTGTGTGTAATTGCACTAAATGCATGAAACAGTGTAGATTAACTTTTTAATGTTATATGACACTTTTCTACATTTCAGGTACGAGAACTTGTCCTCGACAATTGTCGGTCAGTTGAAGGAAAAATCGAAGGCCTCACAGCTGAGTTTGTCAACCTGGAGTTCCTCAGTTTGATAAACGTCGGCTTAATCTCAGTGTCCAACCTGCCTAAACTAGGAAAACTCAAAAAGGTAAAAGTGATGTTTCACCTTCGTACCTACATGTAAAAGCTGAATTGTGCTGAGCGCCGTCTGAAACCGTACCTCCTTCCCCTGTCTTCCAGTTGGAGTTGAGTGACAACAGAATCAGCGGCGGCCTTGATGTTTTAGCAGAGAAACTACCCAACCTCACACATCTAAACCTGAGTGGCAACAAATTGAAAGACATCAGCACTTTGGAACCATTGGTATGCATTCACCACACACGTGTGCACTCGCAGCCGAAGCCATCCGCATGCAGACGCGGCGCTTCTCGTCATCTTATCTCACATTAATGCAAAATTTATTATAATTCAACAAACACTCTGAATATTTATACAAAATCTTGTCGTGCACACACACACTATATTAATGTAAATGTGATTACAGTTCATTAGCTGTACTCAAGCCGCTGCCTACAAACAGCATATGCATTTCTAATTTCAGCACTGCTTTCTGGATATTTGGATATCCATATTCAAACTATCTGTGGTTACACTCCATAATGAACTGGAACTGAGCCTGAAAAAAGTTCACTGCCTTATGACTAGCACATTTAATGCTCACAATTTCAGTGTGTTTTGTGATCTAGCAGATTTTTTGGGAAAATCGGTTGAAAAACGTAAGCTTTATTGCTAAAATAGACGGATACGAAGGTCTTTTTGTCCAGTCCTGGGAATTAAATACCTGACAAATCAATCTACAACCCTGATTCCAAAAAAAAAGTTTGGACGCTGTGTAAAAACATGAATTAAATCCAGAATACAATCATTTACAAACAAACTGTGTTTCCTGACAGCAGTGTTCCTGAGTCCAGGTATTAATCTCCTTTATCCAATCATGTCGCTCCATCCTCGCTGTGAACCACTGAGCCTTTCAATCATGATACTATCACCTGTTACCAATCAACCTGTTTACCTGTGGAATGATCCAAACAGGTGTTTTAGGAGCGTTCCACATCTTTCCCAGTCTTTAGTTGCTCCTGTCCCAAATGGTTTGAAACATGTTGCTGCGTCAGATTCAGAATAAGCAGATATTTACAAAAATCAGTGAAGCTGATGAGCTCAAACATTAAATATATTGTCTTTGTGCTGTTTTGCACTGAGTATGTCAAAAAGGATGAGCAAGTTCTCACATTGTGTTTTATAAGTTTTTCACAGCGTCCCAACTTTTTGGAATCAAAGTTGTACTTCATTACATTGAATCAAGTAAAATATTCCAGATCCAGCAATGCCAAAGAGTAGCTCCTCTTACAGTGTGTGGTATCACCCAACCTTGTGCACATCATACACACCCTGACATGAAGTATCCTAAACTGGAGACGTGACGGCAGCTCCGCAGCGTTTCTCATCAGTCCTTCACTGCATCTGACCAACAGAAAAAGCTGGATAACCTGAAGAGTTTGGACCTGTTCAACTGTGAAGTGACAAACCTGAATGACTACAGAGAGAGCGTGTTCAAGCTGCTGCCCCAGCTCACCTACCTGGATGGCTATGACATGGAGGACAGGGAAGCCTCTGACTCTGACGGAGAGGTGGATGGAGACGGCGTAGACGACGATGAAGACGAAGGTAAGACACTCTGCTCTTCCTGCTGTTGCGCTATCCTGCTGCTGCCATATAGAGTCTGAGAATGATATACTGCTAAGTAATATGACAATACAGTTTAATCTGACAAATGGCTGCCTGCCTGAACTTTGCTTTGACTTCAACACAATTGAATTTTCTGTGTCTCACTTTGAACGGGAAGTGTAGAACCGTCGGTCTACTTTTCTTTGTGCTCGACCGATTGTTGTCGTTTTTGTGTTGCAGAGGGAGAGGAGGAGGAAGACGAGGACGGAGAGGAGGAGGACTTCGATGAGGAAGAGGACGATGAGGAAGACGAAGAGGAGGTAGAAGGAGAAGAGGATGATGATGAGGTCAGCGGAGAAGATGAGGTACACCAATTAAAAAAAAAATGATGGGGATTATTTGGCCGAACATTTTCTTGCAAGAAGTTTCTGTTTTAACTTTAATTTTTTGTGTGTTAAGGAGGAAGATTTCGGTCAGGATGGGGAAGTGGATGAAGAAGATGAAGATGAGGATGAAGATGATGATGGTATGTACTGTTTTCTTAGTTTGAACACGCCCTTTTACACATGAAAACCCAGATTTATATTTATATTCAATACAATAAACTTCTATTATAACTACAACACTCGCTCCGTCTCTCCTCAAACTCTCCACAAGGCCGAGGTTTGTTAGTACAAAGAAATATCAGTGATTTTTCAGATTGGGTTGAAGCATTGATGGGTTTATCAAAATGACTGACATTCAATTTACTAATTTAACAAATGTAGATTTACAGTTAAATCTACATCTCCTTGAGATTTAAGTCTGAAATTGTTGGATTCAACACAAGCTGTTATTCTCCCATTCTTCCTTTTTGTGGGTCGTATCACTCAGATCTATTCAAGACACAGAATGATTTTACACAGTATTATGTTGCCTTTTGTGTTATTTCACTGTGGTGTGTGTGTGGGGGGGCAAAGGTCAGTAGTCAAATGTACTTAAACTGCAGTTGGAGACAAAGCAGTTCTGCTATTAAATGAAAGGCAGGACGGCCTAGTAGAGACCGGGATCCTCAATTTCCATTTTATTTGTACATAAGCTGCAGATTTTACTTAAAAACTGTGCATAGAATGTTGAGTGCATGTACATGTACAGTTGCAGAGGTGAACTTGATAAAGACTAATAAAAACTTGATATCAGGAATAACACGGCACCTGCTGCGGGTTCGGTTTACAGAGGAAGCAGAGCTCAAAAAGTTCACAGGACCTGTCAGTGATTCACCGTTACACACAATAAAATCAAATAAGACTTTATGCTGGATCAGTTACAAGTAAAAAACAGAATACGAATGTCAAGATTTCAAAAACTGACGAGCTTGTGAGTGTAAAACAGGAGAGAAGGGCCAGTTAAATCCTAAACAATGTCGATACTGGAGACACATCTGATGCTGTTTATTTTGAGCTGCTAATCGTGTAACAGTATAACATGTCGGGACAGCAAAACATGATCGTGACCATTCTTAAACACTGCCCACACAAGATCACCCGACAGGATGTCTGAGGATCCTGACATATTTAAGTTGTTCATGATGGCGCTGCAGAAATGTTTAAAAGCCGCGGGACTCGTCACACAAAGACTTCGTTATATGTAGATTGTAAAAATCCTGCATGACGTGATTCCTGTGTGACTGAAGGGCGAGACTGGCCGCAGGTGGAATATTCCCGTTATGTGCACGGTTTCGCTTGGTTTGAAGTTTCGTGGTCTTGGCACCTCTGACACACCGCATGACGCAGATTTCCTCTTTGCCCCCAGAAGCAGAAACTGGCAAAGGCGAGAAGAGAAAGCGAGACCCGGAGGATGAGGACGACGACGACGACGATGAAGACGACGATTAAGAGCAAAACTGAAAACGAGAGCCTACCGAGTTACCCTTCCTCCCCCACAAATCTGAACGTCCGCCCTCCTACATCTCGCACCGCCTTTGTAATCCACGTCTACCCCCCCCAGCTCTGAGCTCTTTTTATGGGGCAAGACTGTACCGGATGGGTGGGCCAAGTGGAGCTGCCCTCCCCCCCACTTTTTTTTCTCCCCTCCACCCATGGAACTGAGAGCCACCCAACACCCTCCACCTCACCCACCCCACGGCCCCGAGGTTCTCAGGCAGCCCATCACTCAGCATTCCACAATTTCACTGTCGACCCCTCTTTATGTATTCCCGTGTGAGGACTTTGGGACTGGTATCTAGTTTTGGGTCTGTGCTTTTAATATTTTGTTGGATGAATTATTTTTTGTTGTTGGGTTTATTATTTCTCCTTTTTTTTTGTCTTTATTTTTTTTTTTCTGTTCCTTATTTTTCCCGATAAAATTATTGCTATAGCAGCTGTGCAACCAGCGAGCCATGATTTTTAGTGTGGCCGCCTGTTGCACAAATCAAGGTTGTAGCTACATTTTTACTTTCTGTATGACAAAAAAACAACTTTGTAAATAAAATGTTAACATTTTGTGCTTTTCTCTCGTCCTGCGTTGCTTTTCTGCCGTCCCAAAAATGAACATAAAGGGATGAAACGACACCCGCGCGGTCCAGTCCTCTCATCCGCCCCTGCTGTTCTGCTCTCATGTTCTCTGCACTGCTGGTGACTGTATACACCCCACAGGAAAGGGCTCTGTGTCTTAAAAGAGAGGTTTTATATATATAATTTTTTTTGGTACAATACTCGCATTCCAATTTGTATGTTTAGTTGCTGTAATCATTAATCCTCTCCATACATGCTATAAATGTAAGAGATGGACAAAATCCAGAGTCTTGATCCCGTGTAAAAGCACACCTGTAGCTGTCTTCCAGAGTTAGTCTTTTCAGCATGAGATTCGCTCTGTTAGGAACATGAAGTGAGAAATAAAGACTAACTTTGGAAGATTTCCCACTTGATTTGGCCAACTCAGACTACCAAAGTCTCATATTAGCTTTGGCTAAATCCATTTTTTCGCAGAATAAGGGCTGCAGACTCTGCCCCCCCCCCCCCCCCCCGTCTCTTACATTGGACTGCAAGTAGGAGGGAATCACTTCACGGCCATTATGGACATGAAAAATGATGGTTTCCAGCCACTTTGAGCTTGATAAGCTCTTGACAAAGCAATGTCTGCTGCAGACCTCTCATCACAGGCTGCACATCTGAGCTGTGAACAGTCAAATCTTGCCTGCTTGTTTCAAGTGAATCACTTTTACAGGGTTGAAGAGGGAAAGTGATTCTCGGGGGGTCCAGATAGTTTACAGCAACCAATAAGTTTGAATGTGTATATGAGCATGTGGGTATTGTTTTAAGACAGCCTTGAAGACATGCAAACCAATCTTTTAAGAGCTGGAGGTTAATGCTGTAGCAGGATTACATTCTGTAACAAAATGCTGTTTTTCACTACCCAGAAACGGTAATGTTACGCTGAGACAGAGAGCACTGGAGCGCCTTTATTTTTAACAATAAGCAACCAAACTGCATTACTGTGCTTTTGAGGAACAATAATTTGCCCTGAAGAGATCTTGTGTCTGCTGATCTTCTCCAGGCCGCTCCTCGTAGAGCCCATGTTTGAATTTTGAACACAAGCCAGGCAGTCG
Organism: Chelmon rostratus; assembly: GCF_017976325.1. Classification (NCBI taxonomy): domain Eukaryota; kingdom Metazoa; phylum Chordata; class Actinopteri; order Chaetodontiformes; family Chaetodontidae; genus Chelmon; species Chelmon rostratus. The sequence goes on from NC_055660.1 coordinate 2,830,409, forward strand.
TGTCCAGATGAAAAATGTCGTCCGTCCACATGTTGCAGCCTCAGAGACTTCGAACAGTCCTCGGTTAACTGAGGAAGCTGCAGGACCCGCAAGCAGCACTGCTGGTTTTGCAACAAAAATACCAAACTCTGCTCAAATATTAACGTGTTTGTGCAATTGAGTGAAATGTTTTTCACTTGAATTTATTGTCTTAGGTGCGACAGTATTCTGTTCAATTAGAGAAGAGATGATTACATTTTATGTGATGAATACATTTTCTACACATTTTAGAAACCAATTAAAGAAATGGGATAAAGTCTTTTCCAGTTTTTACTAAATACATTTAAAGACATCACAATAATTGCATTAAAATGCAGGCACAGCAAGGCTCATATTAACCCAGCAATAACCCTTCATGAAATGGTTTATTAAATCAGACACGTTCAGGCAGTGAATGCTACAGTTGACCCTGCAGCTACATTATTGCTCCAGTATAATATAAGAGATGTGCACGCTTTAATACCGCAAGGTCTCTGGAATGGATCGATATTGTTGTTGTCCTCATTTGGCTTGTTGAGAAGTTTTTCTCAGGATATTGGCCACATTCATAACCGAACAGAATGAAGATCATCTATTACAGGTTTTAGTTCAGCAAAGCAATCTTCACTTTACCACATACTTGGTTGATTATTTATACATAAGATAACTTGGAGAAACAAGAAAAGATACAAGGAAAAAAACAACTTTTCCACTCGGCACTGATTCTTGTCGATAATTCATACTAATATATGACAAGTAAACATACAGTATATTGGAATTATACTCTGTTTGCTCAAGCACCACAGCTTTGAAATAGTGTTATCTCACCAAAAATACAAATATTGAGTCAAATTCAATCATTAATCAATTAGAAGGGGCACTACAGCAATTTAGTTTTCACATCAATGAAGCTGGTGAACTCACAAAGAGAACGGTCAAAACTGATGCTGCAGAGGTCAAAATATCCTGACCTCTAGTCCGTAGCTCTAAAAGATCCTCCCTAACCAGTTAACACCCATGTCTTTCAAATCTCCCTCACAGCCCAGTTTTGTTACACAGGCTGACTGTTAAAAAGTCTCAGAGCCCAAGAGATAACTCATACGAGATTATCGAAGCTCCTTCCAGAGCCTCAGAAGACAGAGTTTGACTTTTACTACAGGCTGAGAAGCACTTCTCCTCATCACAGGTAAAACCAGTGTTAAAGTGGCATTATGCAGCTTTTAACAGAATAAATATACCATTTTTCTCTTATAAAGAAAAGTCGAATATTCATCTCTTACCCAAAGGTGTGTCATTCATGAAATCTGAGTAAATTAAGACTTACTGTAACTGAACTAAACCCCATGGCTGACCGAGTGATTGCATCAAACCACTCAGCTCCCTTTGTTCCAGCAGACAGTTTTTCCTTCTGGAAAATTTCAACAATCACAAGGACTCAGGAAAGACGTACAACAATCGTACAAGATGCAAAGGAAGCAATATAATGAGAACAAAAAAAAAAAAATTACAAACAGGCGGACCACAGGAAACGCTTAATGTAAGATCATTGATGCCACTGCTGATCACTGGCATCAACCGGCCACTGATCAGCAGGTGTCGCTAATTCTTTCCATGGAAACTGGGGTCTCAGTTCTGTTAGCCTGCGGGGGTTGGGTGGCTAACTTTTTAAGCTTATTTTTGTGAAACTATTTAACATTACACTAATGAGGCCAAAATTAAGACTGGCCTTACGCTACAGACCAGTCTAAAATATCTTATATCAACTAATATGAACTGTGCTGCTGTTCCACTGTTTAGCAAAAGCTACAAGGTCTCACTTTAATTTAAATCCGTGGAATGTCCTTTTAATAGCAACTTGAATCAACAGTATTTATTAACTCACTAACTAGAGTACTGAGTCCTTTAACGGCCCTGCAGACCCATTGTCCACCCACTGTTTCAAATGTTTCCTGATTAAACTCCTTCCAGACCATGTGGGCAGGTACAGACTGATGGTCAGCCAGAGAAAGTGGAAACACCTGTCTGTCTGTGTGCAAGGCCTGCATTTATATTTCTATTAAATAAAGTGCAATAGACTGGAATAACAAGGTTAGCGCTGAAACAAGGTTTTAAGGTGGTTTTCTTAGTCTTCTACATTAGTAAATTGAAGATTATGGATTTTGGACTGTTGCTCAGACAAAAAGAAGATGTCACCCTGAACTCTGGGGAATTCTGAGGGGTATTTTTCAGTATTATCTGATAATTTGTTTGGCCAATAACACTTCAATCTCATGCCACTTTATTTTATAATGTCACTTCACATGTTATCTCTTTTTATTTTAATATTTTAGTTTAATTTAATTAATATTTTTTTTCACTTGTCCCCTGCATCTTAAATGCCAAAGCTCAACTGCTAAATGCTACCAGAATCAGCCAGTTAGCTCCTGTTAGCGAGAGCAGCAGTGACAGTTATTCTGAATCAATGATCTAGCTGCTGTGAATAAACAATAAAATAACCAAATAACAGGACAGAGACTAAAATATTTTGGTTATTCAGCTATCTTACCAAGGCTGCACATGCTAGCCTATCTGCATAGCTGGCTAACTAGCAAGGCAGGGTTGCGAGCTTTGCTTACTACTCTGCATGAAAGTGTTAATGGAAGCAGCTAGTTAGTTCATTCAGAGTTATGCTCAAGCTAAACGGAGCTAGCTAACTTTGCTAACTCTGGCTATCAAAGTAAGTTAGCTAGGTAGCATAAGCAACCTTGTAAAGCTAAGGCTTATACGCTACAGCTGTGTACTGTGTGTGTTTACAGCAGCAGCCTCTACTTGGTTGACAAAATGGAAAATGTTGGAAAAATGTTAGCATTGTTGTTGCGCTAGCTAACAGGAGCTAACTAACTGGCATAATCTGGTAATAGCTGTTCAGTTTGCTAGTTTTAGAGAGGCTAATTTAAGAGCATGATAAACTGAAGGTGAGAGGGTGGCATTAAGTGAAATTCTGAAATAAAAAGTCTATAATTAAATAAAAATTATGTGCTCTGAAAATGAATGGTGGATTAACATCTCATGATAATTAGTTGAGTTTTAAGAATTCTTTCCAAGTTTTTCACGAATCGTTGGTAAATTTAGATATTTTCACAATTTATTCATGATTATTTATTTAATATCTTTTTTATTTAATATTGAACATTTTTGGGTTCCTTTGGATGTGGGCACACAGGTAGTGGTGTTAAAAGATATGCAGTATTTATTTGTAGTATAAACTGCATCAAGCATTGAATTCCCAAGCTAACCAGTGATTTAAATGCACAATATTGGCATACACTTCAGACAATCCTTTTTCCCTGTTTGCATCAACTTCTGAGACGTGAAAATACTATAAATACAAATACAAATTTTTGGATGGGGAAAAATCAATGTGAATACGTCCTAGCTATAAGACATATGGATAAACTGGTTGGATTGGTTCTGTGATAGAAAAGCACAACTCGTCACCTTAAAATGTTGTCAACAAACAAGAAAGCCACATCAGCCCTTGAGCAAGTCCACTGGCCAACTGTAAAAACGGCAGAACATTGTGGGAATGTGTTGAGACTTGTCCACCAACAGCAGCGGTGGTTGGGGTTGGCCAGGAACTGCTGCTCCTGGACAAAAGTCAGCCAGAGATCAGGCGGTGCTAGAACGGTCCTGACAGAGGTCAAAAGGTTCGCAATTGTATTGAGGCCAGTATGTGTGCAGGTTGGTGACAAGTGGCCCTGAAATGTGAGCCGAATCTAGAAAATCATTGTGCTGCTTGTGCCTCTAACTACATACTGTAAATACAGACATGCATGCGTGCTTTGTCTGACTGGCTATCTTAGGTTCAACGGCTATATTGTTTGTGTATCTGAATATCTGCAAGCAGTTCTGGGACATCTATGCATATTTACATGCCAGTATCAAAGAATTGTTCCTGTCAACATGGAGACAAGAAACAGGGGAATGTTTTCTCCTTGTTTGTTGGAAAAAACAGTGATTACGCTGTGGCAAAAACTGATGAACACCATTCAGAAGTTCCCTGAGGGAAAACACATGTCCATATGTCATTAGGATGGACTTTAGCAGCTGCTCGGAGTACATGTGTACATTTTACAGCCGTTTAAGTCACTGAGGTTGAACAAAACATTTATGAGTTCCTGGTCACATTTAAGTAAAATCTTCATATTTAGAGATGAAGGCCCGTCCCCCTGTTGAGTTCACTTCTGTTCCACTAGCCTCACTCAGATTCATACTGGGAACATCTGTCCATATTCTGAAAAGACATTTATCTACTTATCTGTACTAAGACCTGTCATCCCTGTTGGTTAAATTCATTCTTGACTTAAATCTCTACTTAAAGTCCCCTTACTTACAAACTTCATCTGCTAATGAAGACTGTTTAAAGGTCCAGAACAGGCGAGCCAGTGAACTTGAGTGGAGATGGGATGGACTGTCCTGCTTAGGAGTGGGTAATATGAGCAAAATCCTATGGTTTTATAAACGTTTAGATGGTAATATCAATATATGCAATGATATATTACATTTACTGAAACATCTGACAAGGTAGGAAAGTCTGTTTTTGTCTAATCCAGCAAATTAAATGATTGACAAATCAAGAAATGCAGTATCTCGCCCAAATGCCGGCGACAACAGAAGGGAAAACTACCTTTGTATCAAAGATATTTCTGTCACCTCCCAGTATATATACAGTATCATCTTATCTCCCACCTTAACTCGCGCTATCACTCATCAGAGCTGCGAGGTGCTGAAACGTCCACTACAGTAGAACAAATACATACCAACAGAGAGCCTGATGTGGTGTTTCAGCTTTTTACAGAGGCTGATGAACGACACCTCGTTAAGGAAAATACATTCAGAACTGAGAGCTAGTGGATCACAAGCTAACCCGTCGCTGCAGCAGGACTCCGGCTCTGCAATGGCTTTGAATAGTTTCTTCACAGTGACTCCACGCCAGGAAAAAGCAACCAGGCTTTACTTTTTCGACAGTTTGTGTGCTGTATTTTCCAAAAATTACAATCGCGAATTCAAGTATTTGAATAAATGGAATTTTCTTTATATTTTTCAAAATAAATATAAAAAAATTAAGATCAAAACTGCTACATGGCATCAGTCAAAGCATTGGCTGACACAACAGCTGCTGTGAAATCGATTGATTTTTCACCGATTTTCCAGTCATTCAAAAATAAAACCAAACGCAGCTCAACGCAACGCAAGAACGCGGCGGGGGTCGTGATATTTTTCATTCATTTGGATCATTCTCACTCAAGCAGGCATACATTAAACACCACAGGCATCTCCGCTTACAGTAATTTAAATATTCAGGGGAAATTTAAAAAAAAAAAAAAAACAATCACCAAGCATAGAAAATAAATTCAGCGTTATCTTACAATCACACAGGACGTCTGCGCCTCCCCTGCGACAACTTTCAAACAACACGCAGACAGATCACATCGTTCAGTCAAGACGGGCACAAACATCCTCACATCTTGCGGCTACAAAGAGAATAAAAAAGCTAAAAATTACAATAAAATTGCATAGCTGTGAAGCGTACAAAAGAAACATGGTAAAGTTCAACAGGTGCAAAGAGTTTTACAACATGTTACAGCTGGGTGAGACTCAGTGTTTGGGTGTATGTACATGAACATGAATATGTGCACCTCGTGTGGATCTGACACATCGATCGATTGAAAGAAAACATGAAGTTGAGGTTGAAATCGCCCCTGTGCAGTGAGTATGGGGGGGCCCCCCCCATTAAAGGATTGAAGAGGTGAGGAGGTGAGTAGGAGATAGGAGGTGAGTCGGGACCCTGGGGAGATTGCAGTGGTTTGAAAAGGGGGTTTGTACAGTAATGCATGTGTTCCCATGAGGAGGTGACGGTGACTCTGGAGGTCTGTAAGTCCTAAAGTGAGCTCTGAGGCTGGGAGTTCTTGATGTTCTTGATCTCCAGCTCCAGCTGTTTGACACGCACGTCCCTCTGGTGGAGGAGCTCCCTCAACCGCCGGATCTCCTCCTGCTGCTTGAGGAACTTCAGACGCAGCTGTGGACGAAACACACGACACCATAGACTGGAATATAACTTCTCAGCTTCAATTAATATGTCTAAAACAAGTTCAGCTGTCATAATCCAGATGATTATCGTCCTTAAGTTTTCTGAGCAGCAGTATTGGCCTTTTTTGCCCTCAGTTTTGCCTCTCAGGCCACATGGTTGCCCTAACCTTCTGCTTGTTTGGGTTGTACACAGCTCAAACGCCTGCTCATCTCCATGTTTTAATTTCAAATCATCAGATTCATACTTTTACTCACCGCTGACAGCGCAGTTTCATTATTTTAATGAATAGATGCCGTCAATGTAATCAAAGCGACGCCTCCGTTTGATCTGATTTTTAGTTTTTAGTTTGGTTTGTCATGTCTTATATGTTATTTTAAATTCTGTGTTTTATCTCTGAATAAAACTGATTCTAACTTTCAGGGAAAGTGTGTTAATAATGCAGAAAATGTTGATTTCTTCTGTGTGACTTGGAAAGCAGATCAATATCAGCATAAATTGTAAATTCACTGGATTGTAAATAAATAGCATTGAAACTGTTTTTGAACCTGAGTCCTTGTGCATGAAAAGAAAATCAACATCACTGAACAAACATGAAGCAACACCAAACTCCTTCAGCACCTCGTTCTCCGTGCGAGGAGGCGAGCAAAGCGCGAGGTCCTCTCCGTTGCGGACGGGTGTCCGACTCCTGTCGTCCACTGCGTGGCTGCCGTCCTCTTTGCCGTCTTTGGTTTGCAGTTGGTCCTGAATGTACGCCAGCTGAAGCATGCCTGGTCTGCTCTGAGACCTGCGACTGTCCCGCGTGTTTCCCATCCCCTTACTCATCTCTGAATACGACTCCGCTACTTGACTTCCAGGCCTCAGAGACATCAGCACTGGACCTAAGAGACACATTTTATGAATTAAAACACCACAGAATATAAAGGGAGTGAAAAAGTGCGTCCCATCATTACTAAAAATCAAGTTTGCTAAAGTACTTTTGTATTATTGACGATTATATATCATGAAAATATGATGGTATCATTAAACAGTTCTGTGGTCCAAATCTATGATTCCAAGACGATTGAAAAGCAACGTTTTTATGAAATACATAATAGTGGAGCTGTTAAATGAAATAAACAACAGTGTATTTATTTTACAATACATTTTTTTTACATTAATTTAAATGCATTTCTCATATCGATACCAAAAAATACTTATGTGATATCATGATTTCACCCACATCACCCATCCCTGCTCGTACTTTTTGTTCATTTTAGGCATATTTGAACCCTAATTGCGATTCATTTTGGAGCAGGTCGCCACCCGCCTTTCCCAATAAGAGACGACGTTCCAATTCTGACCTTTATCGACGCCGCTGAGCCACTCCTCTGCAGTCAGAGCAGGCGTGATCCCAGCCGTCATTGGATAGATGTCTTCTTGGTAGGACTCCGACTGGAAATCCATACACACAGTACATTCAGGCAGACGCATACACACTGCAAATTAGGTCTCTATTATAACCTGATAGAAATGGGTGCATTTCTTTCATATCTCCTGGTGTCTGAGGTTCATGTGAGTTCATGCGCTCTCACCCTGCGGGGCACAATCATGGAAAGAGGCTCAATGAGACTCTTGATTGTCACCAGTTTGTAGAACCTGAACACCTCGCAGGAGCTCACATCCAGGCCTCTCTTTGGCATCACACCTGGAGGAAATGACACAGGTGAGGCAGTTTTACACAGGAAACACACTTTGCACGCACTGCTGTACATCTTTTGTTATACTTAGTTTAAAGTTAAGTTCAGTCGCTGGACTTTAAGACCAACAGAGACGAGGTAGAGATGTAAGAGAACGCCAACACAAAACACAAATAAGATGTTGTGTTATTACATGACAGCTTGACAAGAAAGAGTATAACGATGTTAATTTTCCAATATGCAAAAGAAAACGTTAAAGACTTAGGCTTAATAAATAGGCAGCTTTCAATCATTAGAGCCCTGAAATGATATTTAAGGATATTTAAAAGTTTCAGTTGTGTACTCAGCTGACAGCTGGATGCTCTTTTTGAAAACGAGTCTATTCTATTATTCTATCAATACAACATCAACACAGTGAGCGTACTGCACAGTGGGCGTGAACACCATCCTTATCACAAGTTACTCAAACACGAGTGCATGCCTGTGAGTCTGCAGGTGTCAGCTCCTGCCGTATGTCACATCACATGATCCGCCGTGGATCTGCTCTCATCGGTCGGTTTGGATATTCAAATACTGCAGCGCTGTTTGCACAGCAGCTTTGCTTACAGGTGCAAGAGAGTCGGCGGGCAGAGTTTCTACTGAGCGATCAACCAGCGCGTTTCAGACATATTCAAGCACGGGAATGGCTGCATGAAACATCCAGCGTGTGTACTGGAGTTTGATGTAGAAGAAGCAGATTTCATCAGTGTGTGTGTGTGTGTGTTTCTTACCCATTCCTTTCTGAGGTAGGTGTGAGCGGTACTCTGTTAGATAGTGGATATATGGTTTTTCTGAGCTGATCTCATAGTACCTTATATTTCCATCACCCTGCCAGAGACAAGAGAAGTCTTAGCAACAATAATATGTTTGTGTGTGAACGTACAGACGCTGTCCAGCTGCAGTTAGAGACCCACCTTCCCAGCGACGTAGAGCATGTGTGTGTCGGGGTCGTAGAAGGGAAAGAGGACTCCCGACGAACCATCCAGGTTCTCTTGTAACAAAGGCACAGACAGATCGTCCTACAAACACACACAAAGACCCCTGTTATCAAAGACGCTCATTCAAATCCACTTCTACATAAGAAGCACTCTCCAGCGCTGAATTAAAAAACACTGAGCGCTCAATCTCTAATCCGTGTTTCGGCCATAATCTCCCACCCAGGATAAGCTCTCGCACGTCAAAACACACCAGCCCGCCACACTGACTGTTAGCACGGGCGTGAACGGGAGGAGAAGACCTCTCCCTCCACCTCCACACACAGAAGTCTTCAGGTGTGCCGCCGGTGCTTTCACTTGTCCACCAATCTGTCCACTAGGTGGCAGAGTTGTGCGTGAGAGAGTGAAGCAGCTTCTCAGCCATGAGCTCACACATCAGGATGGGAAGAGCTTTAAGGAGCATTCAAAGCTTTTATTTTGTGTCTCTACAATCCAAATGTTTGATTCACACAAAACAGATCAAACAAAGAGTTGTTCAACGACAACTTCTGTAGTTTATTATGTCCAAAATATTCAATTTCCCTCATTTTCTCTCTATTTTTATCTTAATATTTCCTTTTTATACTTATTTCAATATTCACCTGTTTTTTCTCTTTCACACGTCTTTGTTTCTTTTATCCTGACTCTCTAATGCTCAAAGGCTTTAATGATGTAATCCAGGAAAAAGGGCCACCAACACTGATGACCTCTCCTCTGGTGATGTAATATGCTGCCCATTACTTCATTTGTATTATTCTAATTCTCTGTTATTGGGATTGCGCTTCTTTTGCTTGCTTGTACTTCAGTATTTGTTGTTATTTTTAAACCTGAAAAAAAAAATAACTACAGCTCTTTACCCTTGTGTATTCATACATTGATCATTTCATCGTTTAAACACTTCGCTGGCTGCGAGGATTTGCTGCTCATAGTTCTGATATCCGACAGTAAACTGATCATCTTTGGGTTCTGTGTTGTTGATCAAATGACAACAAGTGATTTGAATACGTCATATTCATCTGTGAGAAATTACAAAAGGCATTTTTCACTATTACTTGACATTATATGAACTTTTTTAGCAACTAATTGATATAAGTACGACCTCTACTGACTGCAAATGACTGATATTTAAAATACTTTTGGTTGAAGTGTCAGTGTTGACGTCTCACTATAGCAGAACATTAAGTAAGAAAATGAATCAACGTTAACACAATACTTCATGATGAGAACAAACAAATGATCTAAATTCAAAGATCCACTTCCTCATGGCTTTTCATCAGTGAATGGAGCTGGTTCAGGTGTCGTCATGTGACCCAGTGTCACACTTCAGTCGCCTGATGGCGAGTGATTGAACGTGTAATCACATAACAGTACGAACATGTGTTGACGCCTGATCCAGCTGCGTTCACTGATGAAGATCAAGCAGCCTCCAGGGCTGGAAAACCAAGACAAAGAGGAAGTGCCAAAAACTGCAGTTCCTCAAACGGCCACTTGAGGCTGGGTCCAAAAGTGAGTCGGTCCCCATAGACCTCCATCTAACTTCACAGCAAAAAAATAAACATTCACAGCCTCTGACAAAAAACAGTTTTGTTCTCTGTAGCTAATTCCCTTGTTCATGCCAACTGTACGATTAATTTTTATATAATTATATGAAGACAGTCCACCGCCTTAGCTCCACCCACGCTGCACCTCTTTGCCCATTTTTGGATTAGCTGGGAGTTCGGTGGAGTCTGCTAACATACGACAGCTGGAGTCGCTGTCACTGAGCCTCACAATGGCTCCACAGAAACCTGTGGGTGACGTCATGGAACGACTACGTCCGTGTTTTGTACAGTCTGTGATTCAGACCGTGAAATGTGAATGAAAGCACAGGAAAAGCTAATGAGCGGACCTTTGAGATGAGATTATTTTATCAGCTCACCTGATCCCACAGAGCGATCTGTCGATCATTCCAGCGTGAAGTGCCTGTTGTGAGCAGCATCTTCAGGTTCCCCAGGAGGAGCACCTTGCTGGCTTTGTGCGTCTTGCAGTTTGCTTCCTGCAAACACACAACACAACACACATGAAACAAAGCATCAAGCTTACGAAAAGATTCGGCGTGTACAGCATGAGACTTCACGAAAGTTATATAAAAGGTGTAGGCTGACAGTAACAGCTCAACACTGCATCACTGTGATGTAATGGGCTCATTTGGCAGGCGGTGGCAGTGAGAGCAGACTGATGTAAAGTATGTGAGTCACTGGCAGGTGACCCGGAGGTCTGTGGAGTTATGCTGAGGCTCTGCTCAGGCCAGAGGTGTCAGTTTTGACTGTGTGGTGCTGGATGAGCGCCTGGGCCACAAAGGGGGAAAGAAGCAGGCAACTCCCACTTATGCAACGTTAGCCGGGATGCTACAGCTAAGACTCACAGGTTTTATGCTTTATTATTGATTTTCACTGAAACAATTTTAAATTTTTTAAAGGAAAATATTAGTTTAACTCATTTTTCCCACTCAAAAGAGTCGCTTTTCACGGTTTAATGCAAATGAGTTGTTTTTTTTGTTTTGTTTTTGCAGAGTACAAATCAAAAAAATGTTAAATGTAACAGTGAATTTGAGAGAAAATACAAAATGAGCAGCTGATTATTGTGATTAGTCTCTACAACTAAAAAAAAAAATGGTTCAGCTGAAGTGTTTTCACCCATTTTTAATATCTAAAAATATAATAATATGCTGTATATTTATTATAATAACAGCCCAATTTTTCTTTAAAGTGACGTGTGATTTGACTAACTGGGCCAAAGTGTAGTTAAATAAGAGCAGTGAAATTCTCAAACTTGACCACAGAATTGTCTAAAACAGGTGAAGACAACACACACACACACACACACACACGAGGTGTTACCTGCAGCAGGTTTCCTGAGCGCGGCTCCATCAGTCGGACCTTCCTGTCCTTGCAGGTGGTGGCGAAGAGGCTGCCGTCAGTGTTGAAAGACATGGAGAGGACGACGTCCGTGTGGTGGCTGATGGTCCGCACGGGGTTCTTTATCACCTGCTCTGGAGAGTCCAGGTTCCAGATCATCACCTGGAGACATCACACGCAACACCATGTCTAACATACAAAGTGCTTGTGATGCTGTGTGCAGTGAATGACCTTTATCGTGACTTGTTAACAATAACTGTGCTGCCTAAAACAGCTGTGACCTGTTTGGCTGCTTTGTAATTGTGACACATAATTGCAGTGTTAGCGTGTAGTTTCTTTGTGGCCGTGTCAGCGCGTATGTTTGTGTCACCTTGTAGTCGTAGGCCGTGCTGAAGAGGACGTTGTTGGCGGTCGGGTGCCACTCGATGAGGCCCACTCTGCGGCTGTGGCCCTGGAGCTCCTTCCACGCTGCCGTGAGGTTCTTCAGCACGCCGTGAGGAGGGATCTCCCACACCTTCACCTGCAGACACACACATGAACAGAGGTGGATTAATACCTCAACTACTGCATTTAAGTGCAATTTTCTTCCTCATGCTACTTCTATTCCACGACAGTTCCATAACAAATCTGTGACAACTTTACAATAAAATTTAAGATTTTGTTTAGAAAACACATAAAAAAGTACAGATAAAAAGGATTAGTTGATTAAGTGACTTACAGAAAATTGCTATTTTGACAATTAAGTAATTTTTCCTGCAAAAACATTTCAACTTCGCAATTATTTTAATTGTGCCAATGTGTTTCTAATAATTTGGACCAAACCAGCGTTGTGAAGGTGTCATTTTGGACTGTCATTTTGCTGATTGTGACGACCTTTATCCCCATTTTCAGAAATTTTACAAACCAAACCACAAAAAAAATACAAAAGCATTAAAACGAGTGCCGCCTCAACCAGCTACAGTAATAATCTGTTTTTACATTAATGCATGAGCAATGATAACCTAACGATGTGATAATATAACAGTCACTGTCCATGAGAAATATCCAATACAGAGAATAATCCAGGGTTGAAAGAACATGGACAACAGGTGACACAGCCCCGGGACACGCTCTCGAGGATCAGTCCTCAGAGGAGGAAAAACCTGTCGACTCGTCCTTTCTCTTTCTGTGTGCGGGGGTTTGTTCTGGGCCTGTCAGCCTGGTCAGAGCTGAGGAATGTGTGGAATGACTTCTAGTTCTTCCTGAAGGCTAAACAGCAAGCCAATAAAATGATCTCCCCGCTGCTGCATGTTCGTTTTCCAGGGAAAATGATAACAAGCCGCGAACCATTTTGAAAATGTACCAACCGTGGTGTCCTCCGAGCAGGAGGCGATGCAGTAGTCGTTGAAGGGATTCCACTTGACGTCTAACACGTTGCCTCTGTGGCCCGATACTCTGGGGTGGTGAGGGTCCACTTTACCTGTCTGATACACAAACACACAAAAACAAAAAGAGTTACGGCACAGAGCTCATGAACTGACTGATATATATCATTGTTTTAACGCAATTGACTGACACCATCATGTCTGTCAATATACAGCTACAGCCAGCAGCCAGTTAGCTTAGCTGATACTCCTGGGCATGATCAATACAGTGTGCATGTATTCAATACACAGTATGATTTTAGTTTTACTTAAGTTTCTATTATTATTTATTTCATTGTTGTTATTGTGACACAGATGAAGAATAAGGAAAAGAGGAAAAACAAAAAAAAGGGGATTTAAAGACATTAAGATGAACATTTAAAGCTAGTTAAAACTGCTGCTTTTTGCACATTGCACTTATGTCCTTTAAGGTCATATCCTTAAAATCATTTAAGGCATCTAGTGTCTGTAATTTCAGAGGTTTTTTTTGTGGTTCAGTCAAAGTGCATGGAGCTGCCCACAATGAAAGGTCTTTTCCTGAGTTCTGTGCACAGGTCCGGGTCGAGAAACGAGCCGGGAGTCCTGAGAGCGCAGGATGCAGTTTGACCCCGGGAGCAACGATCTAGAAACCTCTCTATCAACTCCTGAGGGAAATGTCTGGCTCTTCAGCTGCTTCACACTCACCAGTGAGCCGCTGACTTTGTTCGTCTGGCGTTTGCCGCTGGGCAGGTCATGTACAGCGACTTTATCAGTGCTTTCTCGCTCACAGTAGCTGTGTATTTTTACACTGACGAGCAGAGACTGAACCAAAATAATGAAGTTACGGGCCATTAAACCAAAACACTGAGCTAAAGATGCTAAAAAGGACTGTGGGGGACTGCAGGGTCGGATGAGAACGAGCCCTTTCACATGACATGTAGTAATTTAACTGATCGTTAAAGATACTTCACCGATTTAACATCAACCTATATTATTGTCAGACTAAAATGGATAAAAGAAAATCGATGCAGCAGAGCCATGAATTCCTCTTCCTGCTCAGAACCGGTGCCTACATTACCCACGATGCAACTCAGATGTACGTAGCTTCAAGCCGCTAGCCTCAAGCAGAGATGAAAGTGGGCTGCAGAGGTCCGGTGGGCTCGCTTCTTCTGAACTTCTTCTGTTCAACTGATGCTGACTCAAGTGACATCACTCGAGGTAACTGATCAGACTTCACACAGCTCCCTCCGAGTCTTGATGCGACGTTTTTCACACTGAAGCGCTGGACGTATTAAAACTGTAAAAACACTCAGGACGCGTCGATCTGTGCAGGTTAGGACGAGCTCGAGCCTTCGTGACGTCTGAAGATGGAATAACACAAAACGTATGTGACACCCGCCGCGCTGTTCAATGAGCCTGTTACAAGGAGAAGTCACCTCGAGTCTGACTCAAGACTTTCTGCCTCATCGGGACGGATGATTATGCTGTTTGTATGAACAGAACAGCTGACACACACCTGCAGGCTGGATTACTGCAGGTCAGGTGTGTTTGGAGAAATTACCTGTGCTTCAACGACCTGAACACTCGCTTTATGTCTGTTCAGTTTCTCCACAGAACAATAGCTTATCTGTTAGCACACACACATAGAAGGGAGGAGAGGGGCGCAGAGGGGAGGGGGCCCTGAAGTTTCACCTCCTCCAGACGTTAAGAGCAGGGGAAGGGGGGGGGGCAGCAGATGAGTTATGTCATTCCTGAGCTCGTATGCAATTCCTGTCCATGCCAGGAGGGTGGTGATAACTCACCAAGACGATTTAAAAGATGGAGACAGACGGAGAGAGGAGGAGGGAGAGGAGGGTAGACGAGGAAGACGAGGGAGAGGCGTTCAGCTTGATGAATCGCTCCGGATCGGCGATATACAGCCCGACTGTAAATTTAACCAGGAGGTCTGGCTGAGCTTATTTGAGAGATCACTGATGACACCAGTGGATGCGATAATATGCATAAATAATGTCTGGAAGAGCGCCGATTAATCACGTTTTAGGTTGTTGGGGGAGGAAGAAAAGACCACATGCGATGTTTAGGATGTAGCGACCGAGCTGCCGGGGGTTTCCTGGTATTTAGAGATCCTTTTGGCTACGATCCGACAGCAGAGCGGTCTTTTCCAGGTGTGCCGTGTGTGCAGGAGCAAAGACAAACCATGAAAGATGTTGAAGAGGAAATTGTCCAGCACAGGTAACAAATAACACTAAAAAAAACATTCGAGTAGTAGTATTTCTGCTCCCTTTGATCACGTCTGATATGAAATGCCACCATGAAAGCAGACTTTGTTTCATCTTTGGTGCAACGGCCCACAGGTGAGAACTTTTTGCTCTGTGAAACTTCTCCTGTTGCTCTATGCCTGCCAGCAGCCAGCGGGAAGGAAGCGGTGATTAGCTTCAGAAACCGACGTCTTTAAGCTGAAGAATGAACTACAAGGACCACAAACCGTCGTCTCCTAAAGCAACGAATCAGACAACAGAAAAACAACTGCTGCTGTGATAACTGCCCTCATAAAGCTCCTGTTCTGAGATAAACATGTTCAAAATGCACTGTGGTGAAAGTTTGCAGCATTAGATAAAGATAATGATAAAGTTTCTGTTATTTGAACTGTCTGATATCTGACTGTCACATTATTCAGTCTTACATTACGTTCATGTGCTTTGAGAGGGGGGTTATTGTGTTTTGCCTCAACCAATCATCTGTCTGATGCTGCAGCAGCGGCTCCTTGTAGCAGTTAATGTTTCTCACAGAGATCAAATTAAATGTTGATTTATGAGTTTGTTATGGCTGCAAGTCAATCACACAACAGCCTGAACAACAGTCGTGTTGATCTCATCCTCTCATCCGCTTGGTGCCATTTCTGTCACTATTTTTAATAGATTTAACTACACTGTAAGTGAAACGTCCATTTCTAACAACTTGCTTTAGCTTGAAAATAATAAAAATGTGCGTTTTAGGCAGAAAACCTTCTTCTTCTTCACCACTTTTCTATAATGCAGCGCAGTACGACACCATCGCCACCCAGTATGACCTCAATAATAAACATCTAGCTACAGTCCCTCCTGACAGCGTCAAAAACAACTGAAAGCTTCATAAAAGTAGAGTTTACGGCAGAGCTGTTGTTCTGGATTGACTTGGATTTTACAGGTGTGCCTAATAAAGTGGCCAGTGAGTGTAGAACCAATTGGCTCAGTTGTTGTGAGCACAGCAGGTAACTGAATCACTAAAAGAAGAAGTGGCGATTCAGAGGCCTGGAGCCACACTTCTACCCCATGCCCCCCCCTCGTAGCAGGAGAAACTCTCCCTTCACGAAACATATCACACTTCCTTTCATCAGCATCTCGAGGGAAATAATGTGCACGCCACTTTAAAAGGCTGCCACGAGGCTGCGATACTCACATGATGGACAGGCAGGACCAGGAAGGCCCCTCCCCCGGCACACTCCGTGATGACTGCCAGGAAACGTGGGTTGACAGCGCAGAAGTTGTTGTCCTGGACGCTGCATGTGATTGGCACGCCATCATAGCAGCTCTCCTTGGTGGCGGCCTTACCAAACACGTGGCGGAACTTGGAGCTGCGGTACTGAGGACGCCATGTCATCTGAGAGGGAGGGGAGGGAGGAGAGGGAGGAGAGGGAGGAGAGGGAAGGTCGGTCAAGGACAATCATCTCTCACAGTTATGGTGATGGGGCTTTTTATATTTCTGTCACTTAATGGAAACAGTAGAAGTGTTGGATTTTGCAGCATTCGCTCTGAACCACTGGAACCTGTTTATAAGACCGGGACCTGGTTCAGTTCTCTTTCTTGATCTGTATTGAACAATAAAACAGAGGTGGGAGAAGCCTTGAATAGTTAAGTTCCAGTTGCTGGGGTTCTCTGCAGAGTTAATCTGGGATCTATGGAGACTCAAACCCACAAATGCAAAAAAAAGCACTTTTATGGAGTCAGGGTTGTATAAGCATGGTCGAGTAATTAATCTATTTCAGAACATTAACAAATAAAATACCTATAACCAGTGTTAATACTCTGAACTACCTTTGACTGAACCTTTCTCAAGTTATGGAAATTTCTGGAGCTTTGTCTCAGGCCAAGACAATATCTTGTGGTGTCCCACAGGGTATCATTTTAGTCCCACTTTTATTCCCATTATCATTTAATCATGTGAGTTTTTTACTTGTTCCCCACTCTTATATTTTTAAATTCTGATTATTCTGCTCTTTCTGAATATGGTAAAGCAATTACTGAGCTGAAAGTCTGGCAGTCACTTCATTAGGAAAGAATGATGCAAAGGAATAAGCATTCAAGCTCGGACATGCGGTACAAAGTAAAGGCATACTTCATTATCTCGCAGCATTATGATTTCTCTTCACAGTATGTCAGTAGTACATGGTGTATCTATATGCATCTACATGTTTCTAAAAATAAACCAATTAGACACCTTCTTATGTTGCATCCTTACCCATACATTGTAATGTATGAATTGGATCAACATGGAGAAAATTGCTCCTTAGACCACATTAAGGTTAGTTTTAAACATAAAACGCAGGTTGGGAAGAGAAGCTCTAAACCACTGAGGCTGTAAAGTGAAACAGACAGGATGTATAAGATCAGGTTGTTGAAGAGTTACTGTTTATTCTTGCTACTTGTTAGATCATTTGTTTATGTGTTGTAAATGACAATATCCACAGTCATGACTGTAATTTTGTTTGTGTTACAAACATATGGATGTTTAATAATGTCAGTGGTACTACGACTTTTTCGTTGTTTTTGGGGCACAAACACAACAAAAGCATATAAGAGCCAATTATAAAACAGTAAATAAATAAGGAGGGGGGAAAAAACTGAGACTTCCGAAATCCAGTCTCTTTTTAGCCCCTAGTCGATGCATATGTCATTATTGTGAGAGATAAGTGGCTGTGGTCCACTGGGACGAGGCCTGGCCAGCCAGCATGTCTGCTCTGCTACTCTGCCTGGCTCCCTGCCTGCTGCTGCATGGTCATTACTTATGAATTAGGGGTGGAGGAGGTCGACGGACGAGATGTTAATACAAAAAATGGACCAAACAACGACTTCCAGTAGATGCAAAGAGATGACGGGCAGAGCTGCAAAACAACAAGGAGGCACAAACACGTCAAAACCAAGTGTTTTCACCTAAACCCACTTCCTGTCTTCAGAAACAGTGACATCATTCTCCTGATTTATGTGCTCGCTGGCCTTTCAGATGATGGCAAAATAAATACGACCAATATGCAAACTGGGTGACATCACAGCGAGGGTAGTAAAAGTAACAGCATTTGGTTAGCATGACGCAGGTGTGGCTGCAGCGCTGCTGGCTGCAGGGAACGAAACTGACCGCAGGAGAAAATCTGGTGGAAGAAAACAAATGAAGACGGAGAATCTCAGAGCGACAGAAATGAACGGGTGGAGATCACGACTCTCCGTGTCTCGGTTTACTCGTCTCTCACCTCTCACCTTCTCCCCCGAGGCCAGCACTAAGAGCCTCGTGCTGTCACACTGGAATGTTTCCTCACCTGAGCGGGAGGTTCATTAAACTTCTCAGGTGTGTAAGAGTCTCTATCACACGACCACGCTGTCGCCTGAACCTGCAGCTCTCACAGTTAACTTGCCAGCATTTGTTGCTCAGGCAAACACAAAGTTTGCATTTACAGAGTCTTGTCATTCCAAGATGGTGCAACTTGCTAAAAACAGTTAAAGTATTTTTAGTAACTGTGAAAGTTATGTGTAAATGACTGCAAACATGCAGTGAAACCAAAACTTAACCAAAGGAAAATTATCCCATAATTATCCCTTAATCTTCAGATTAGCTGAATCATCTTGTTTAGAGGTGCAAGGTTTCATCAATCAGTTGCCAACTATCAAATTAATTGCCAACTATCTAGATAATTGATTAATCGGGGTGAGTCATTTTTTATATAAATGATCTGATTCCAGCTTTTTAAATGTGGATATTTTCTGGTTTCTTCACTCCGGCACTTCTATCTTTGGGTTGTGGAAAAAACGAGAGGTTTGAGGACGTCATCTCGGGCTTTGGGAAACACTGATCAATATCTTTCACCATTTTCTAACTAATCAATTGAGAAAATAATCAACAGATTATTAGACCAAAGTCATTAGCATTGCTCGTATTTTTAGCTCCACAGTGCTGCATGGCTAGCACGCCCTACACAATTAAATGATGAACACTATAGTAATAACTTTGTGTTAATCAGTATATCAATTAATCTACTAATTGTTTCAGGTCTGCACAGGAACACGCTCCTCTTCATTCCTCTGCAGTTTCTTGTAGTTGTTAATCAGTTATTCCCATTCAGTAACTCAAACGTCTCTGTTAACACGTGTGTTGCAATGACACGCTCGGTCATTATCACGCCTTTGTGCATTGAAAAGAAATGCTACCTGCTCAGCTCTGTAACAACAAAAGCAATATTTAAAGGTAACTTCCTCATAACTTGAATGTGCCAAACAGGGAATAAGGCTAACACCCATAAAGGCACGAGAGGAATCAGCTAGCCTTTTGGCCTCACGAGAGAAATCACCTGCTACCTGCGTCACATTTCCGCATCCGAGCAGAGTTTTGAATGCATCGATCAATCGGTGCAGAACGCAACGCTCTGGGAGCTGCACGCACTTAGAAACTGGAGCACATCTGGGTTGACATAATCAGCATTCATGTGTTGCTGAGGCTTACAAGACCAGAGGGAGAGCCGTCCAGGGCAGAAAGCTAAGACATCTTGTCACATCTAAAGCAGGTTGTAATCAGGCCAGTGGCAGCTTCCGCTCAGCTGTGTCTTGCAGCAGGTACACGGCAGGCTGCACGGTGGGCGGCCGTCTCAGCTCCTCGCAGAACTGATGACGAAAACACTATTCTGGCTATTTTTACACCGGCTTCACGCTGATCAAAAGACACCCGGGCATGTTCACTGACAGCAGAAAAACGGTTGTTTTCACAAGGCTCCTTTGACAGGCTTTATGTCTGAAAAAAAAATTTAAAAAAAGGAGATTTGGTCCTTTTTGTCAGAGGGAAATTTATTTTAGTCTGTGACCAGTGAGTCACAGCAGCAACCGCAATAAGGGGGCTGTAAAAACAGTCATAAAACTAAACTGAAAACACAGATATGACTTTAAAAAAAAAAGGAATATTGTGCATCTGGTTTGTTCTTCTGTGGGTCTGTGCTTGTATATAGACGTACAAAGCAGCGCATTCACCTATTCCTCACTTACATGCTGTCGTTTACGCCCCTCATTAGTCATAAACGCGTACACTAGCAGCCACTCCTCTCTTTGGCTTGCCAAGGCTCGGCGCTGGAGGAGGAGGGCGAGTTCAAAGTTTACTCACTGGTGTCAAGATATCGGTTACTCAGCAGAATGAGCAGAAACACAACCTGAACTCCAAATCTGCTAATCCTAACACCCTCACTCTAATGACCAGCTCTGCTGTACTAACTGATCACCTCCTGACCCCAAACCTGATGCAGAATACTCACTGCTTACAAAACCGAGCATGCAGCAGCCCCGCCTGCTCCGCCTGTAGATGGGACGGATGTTATGTTTTGTAAACTCTCCGAGTGAAATTCAAGACACGGACTGTACAGGTGTGAACGCAGGCCGTGGCTGTATGAATGATAGCATGTGTGTGTGCACACATTCACTGTGTGTGTGTGAGCGAGTGAAACACACTCCGCTTGGTTCAGACTGCCTGCTGTCAGACACAGATGACAGTTTACAACCTCTGTCTTGTAACAGGATAACAGCCACACTGGAAATCCAATAGCTGCTCCGCTGCTTTAGAGCGCACGTGTGAACGAGTATGAAAGCATAAGACAGGCAGCGTGGCCGTGTGTCAGCATGGGAGTGTTTACCCGTACATGCATTTTACGCATAAGCTGCAAGAAAAACAAATGAGCACTGCAAGGAAACTGAAAAAGAAAGTAATTTTGAACAGACATCGCACATTCATGCACAAACTCATGCACAGTTTTTGCTTTAGTGTAATAATCATGTCAGTTATGTATTAAACACTTTGTTTGTAGGTTCAGATCTTCAGATTAGCTCACAATACTCCTTTATTCCAGGAGGCTGTTTTTACTGGTGTATGAATTCATGCACAGACAAAAGTGAATTAATCATTAACGTATACGGGAGTCTGGTGGGCAGGGTGTGGATGATACGAGGGAAACCAGGCCAAGCAACCACTCGTGAACTGAAAACACTTGCACGTATTTTCAAATTACCGACAGAATTTGGGTTGTTGTGGAGAAACAAGATCCCGATCAGGCTGACTGTCTCCGTCCCAACGCAGTTTGACGTTTTGGCCATAATTCTGATCAGTTATCATGACAGCGTACTCATGAAAGTTATTGTTAAGATCGGGGACCGCAGTGACTTTCATACTATAAAGGCTAAAACCACTCTACTTGGAGGTAAAAGCAAGTGCACCTGAAATGTTGGTAATAATCCTTTATTGCACATGAAAGCTACGGCAAGCACAGTAGGTCAAAGCTGAACCAGAGAGTGTGATGAATGTTTACTACAGAAGGTTTGGGCAATCATTTCAACATTTTCTTCCACAGTCTGAATTCTGTATATTTTTTATGTCATTGCTGCTTTCCTAAATCTCAGCATCTTGGAGAGCGTGCTGTTCTTATTACTAACAATGGAAATAACCATCAAAAAGTTGTACTAAACCGGAATTATGCTTTAATGGTGCTTGCTGTGTGTGAAAGTTGGCCCACTGCGGGTGTAGAAATGAAGCAGGAATGAAAACTCAGCCAACGTTTGAAGCTTCATGGGGGGGGCAGGGATAACATTAAATCACTGGTTTACCACTGGAGCTTTCTATTAACTCCCCATTAACAGGAGCACACAACTCCCGTCTCCAGTATCCATTAAAGAACATCTATATGTGATGACAATCAGGCACAAATCATGGATTTACTGACACACTGAGAGGATTAACATGAGTAGATATCATACTGCACACACAGGCCAACGGGGGGGGGGGGCTCTGAGTTGTTTGTACATCTCACTAATGCAATACCAGAGTTTCTGTCCTAACACCAAACTAATTCCAACATCTTATTGATGGGATTAAAAATGTTTTAACCCTTTTTTTTATGTATCCTGTTCAATGGTTTGGTGTTAAATGTAGACGATTTAATGAGGAAATCAAAGTTGAAGCAAACAAGCCTGACAGATCTGACCAAGAATTCAAATGGCAAATTGTACAGACGCAGTATTCAAATGTTCTGCACTTTAACCTTCACGTCCACAGCTGGGCTGAGAAGCGCTGCACGCTCATAAACCTCTACGTGAGAAACGGGATCCCAGGCTTAATGAAAAGACCTCAAACAGACTGCCATTCAAACCACGAGGCACATTTTTCAGTGAATGGTAGTGTTTTCAAGGGTGGACGCCACCATAAATAGCATCTGTGGGCAGAGATGACTTGACTGGGACGGTGGATGATGATGTCATCTTCACTGTTGTGGAACAGCTTCAGCTTCGTATTGAGAAAATAGAAAATACTTCCACGCTTATGGCAGCGAATGAGCGGCTACTTGTCCAAGTTTGAGCAATCGGATAATTAAGTAAGACGGAGAGCGAGCCAGATAAATCTGAGCCGAGCGGGGAAGGTTTTTTTAAAAAAATACTTTCTCGCATGTGCACAGATGCAGTCAAGACGAGGAGCTGGCTGACAAAAGATTTTTGTTTCATCTTGTTCAAGCCTGTCTGATGCACATGCACACCGACTCTCAATCCCCAGGGGAAAGAGTGAGCTCACACACACACACACACACACACACACACACACACACACACACACACACTACTTATGGACAGAGGTCTAAAAAGTAAAAGATCACTAACAGCAGAGACAAATCTAAAAGAGGAGGAGATGAAGGAAATCCAGAGAGAGAGAGAGAAAGAGAAAAGAAAAAAAAGTGCAACTGAGCAAGAGGAGTGTGAAGAAGTCAAAGTGGGAGTTCAGCAGCACTCACCCTGTCGACTGAGTCGTCACCCGCACGAGAAGCAGCAGCAGCAGCGGGTCCTCGAGTGACGGAAAAGTTGCGTGGCAAGCCAGAAAAAACGTCAAAAAACTCCGACCCTCCACAAAAAAATCAGCTGCTTTATCTCAAGCACATGGATCAATACTGCTTCGACACACACACATGCACACCAGCACACACACATGCACACACACACATGAGCGGCTATCCTGTCCGAGCAGAGTCCTCACCGAGCTTCTTCTTCTTTGGTGTGTCCACACAGGCAGTCAGAGGTGTGTGTGTGTGTGTGTGTGTGTGTGTGTGTGTGTGTGTGTGTGCAGCATGAAGCCGAGTGCGTGTGTGAACAAGCAGGAGGAGAGCGCAGGAGTGTGTGAGCACACTCCCCGAGAGGGAGGTGACTACAAGGCGGGAGGGAGGGAGCAGGTACTCTGTGAGCGCCGCTCCCTCCCGTTACTCCTCCGCAGCGTTTGCTCAATCAGGATTCCTCCCTCCACCTTCAAGGAGGAGGAGACGCTCCTCTTCGCCATTGTTGCTCAATAATAAATGACCGACTTGTCAGATGCGTCTTTTCACTAAATCTGTAGCTAATAAAATGCCTTACATTCGTCTCTCCTGTGACTCTCTCCTCTCCCATAAATGTCTGTTCCTAGAAAGTCTGACAGCATTTCCAAGGAAAGTTTCCTTTCAAACGCTCACAGACAATCTAAAGCTTTCTTTAAGGTGGAAAGCTTTTAAATCCAATAAACAGGACAAAGAATCAATTACAACAGCATGAAATACAAACACACAGTTTCAGGTGCTAAACGCTTCTTTCCATAAATAAATTAACTGACGCTCATTTGTAAAATTGTTAGAATCCCTCTTTTAAAGACACTAGCTACGTAATCCCAACATCCCAGAGTCAACAGAGTCTGACCGTGGACCTGCTGAATGTCCTTCCTGTCACCAATCTAATAAAAGGCTAATAAATCAGATCAGATGCTGTTAGCGCCGCACCTTGATCACTTCCTGATGCAGGTTTTGTTCCCTAAACTTCACAAACCTGCAGCTGAAAACTGAAAACAAGTCATTTAAATAAAAAAAAAACCTCCTGGTTTCACACAGGACTCCAATCTTCTGGGTGAAAGTCCTGTGTTTGACCCCTTCATCCACCCTGACCTCTTCCCTATCTGGACTGTTGCTCTTCACACTACGTCACCTGGTGGCGGGTGTAAATAGCCAAGCAGCTGCCATGTGACCAGTCTCACCTGGACGCTCATTTTCAGAAAAGGTACTTTTTCCTTCATTCATCCAGGTCCACTGTGTGAGAGCGAAGGCCACACACACACACACACACACACACACACACACACACACACACACGCGCGCGCACGCCGGACGGTGACGGGTATCACTCCAAGTCAAACGGAGGGATTACGTAAGGCCACGTTAGCGCTGGAGGCCAGGAGAGGCTAACAGGTCGATAAGAGGACGGGGTGAAAACAGCTCGCCGCTGACAACCGGCCTTCATGCGGTCAAAGGGGGGGTGTAGCCGTGGGGCTGATCAATCGTCGTTATTGCACTAACGTGCGTGCCGGCACACCAGCTGCAAAGTGTTAATCATGACTATTTATTCCTGTACCAGCAGAGGTCAGAGCCCAGAGAGCAGTGGTCACATCTTACAGATCTTTAAGGTGATTTGGGCTTTTATCTCACAGTTTTTTTTTTATTCACATTTTATTTCATGATGAATGAGTTTAGTAACATTTCTCAATTGCATGCTCATCGCCTCTTCACAGGGCCACACAACAGCTAGCGCTCTCGCCGGACCACCCAGTGTAAATAAAGCTTAATGAGGAATAAAAGTCAACTGGATTAAAACTTAAAGCATCTGAAAACTTTCACATCTTCAGTCCGTATTTCTCTTTAAAATCGAATAATCGTGAAGAAAATGTCGACGTTCAAAAAAATGAAATAAATGGATCAGATTCTGATTTGAATTTGATCACAAAATATCTGTTTTTTAGGGTATTTAAGTACAGAAAAACATCATCACTGTGCAGCATGAACACGAATTATTAATGCAGATGAGTTCACATTTAATGAAGCTGGAGGAGCTCATTTTCACTACGACTTGATTCTGGCTCAAAACTGTACGAGAGTAGCTACCACACACACACACACACACACACACACACACACTACTGATAAAGCTGGCTGCAAACACATCTCCTGCAAATACACAACAAAGTCCAATGTTCACACACTGTCTCTGAGATAAGAAACATAGCGCGCGCACACACACACACACACACACACAGGTAAAGACGTGGGAGGTGGTTTGCTCATCAGAGGCACAACTGAAGCCACACACACCCAACAGCGACAGACACGACAGACGCATTCATACTGAGTCTGGTTTAATCCAAGTAGACACATCTCACACACGAGCAGCGTTCTGATTTAACGTTCGGTAAAAAGCAGCCGGACAGTGCCACCATGTTTCTGCTCCTCTCATCAAACACTTTGCTGCCACTTGTTGTAACACACCACAATGCCTTTCATTCAGCTCTTGGCTCTGGATTAAACCTGCGTGTGTGTGTGTGTGTGTGTGAGCTGTGGCAATTATCAATAAGGACAGGGCATGAGTCCTAAAAGCTTGTGACTCTTTCCAAAGAGCTCCAACCACAAGGCTTGCTCTCTAATCACAGATCACACGGTCGCAGGCTAATAGCTGGCTGCTGTGAGAAAATAGGCCAGAACCTTTGAAACGGCAGAGACGCCATGACCTTCCCTTCCTCGCTTTGTCATTCCTGATTAGCCGTCTGACTGTGTTTTGACGGTAAAACACCTGGTTTCAGTGCCAAGCACAAGCCCGTGTTTCAGTCTGAGGCCCAAACTGCTGCGGCGAGGTTTGAGCTTTTTGTATTGAGTGTTTTCACCGCAGGCTTTAAACGGTCAAGTGTTCAACAACTGAGCAAACAGTCGCGTCCCATTCAAGTATATACTTAACTGAACAGGTGCAGCCCATGATCGAATAACTCATCTGCAGTTACTGAAGTCCAGTGCACACAGAGACCTCCATTACAGACAGATTAATTTACACAGGTCATTATGAAAGCAAATAAATGTCTGAATGACCGGTCAGGGCCACACCTTCCCACAGAGGGAGAACAGAAATACAAGCCTTTGGCATCACGTGCTACAGCCCGGATGTGTCGCTGCTGAGCAGCAAGGTCAAGCTTTTTCTACTCGGCATTCATTTGCATGTTGTTTTACACTCTGGTTCTGTTGCTTTACTGTGCAAATGAGGGGCCACACCCGCACTTTCACACCGGAAACATACTGATTCTACGAGCCTTCACACAGGCCGGCCGGCAAAAACATTCAAAACGTTTCCAGTTCATACTGCAAGTGCAACTTATATGACGTAACACTCAATTTTTGAGGTAAATGCGGGTGATTGAGGGAAAAAGACTGATTTACACACTCAAATATGGCAGCAGAAACGTGTGTGGTTTTGTGGTGGAAGATGTGTTCAGATCCTTCACTGAAGTAGAAGTATCCACACTACACTGAAAATACTCCAATACAAGTCAAAACGTTCAGTAAAATAACATGAAAATGTACAAAAGTACTCATTGGGTTGGGGGTTGAAAGCATTGTTAGGGGAAGCATGCATGACATAATAAAACTTATTGAAGAAAACTCAAAGTTAAATGAATCTGATGCTTTTGCAGTGACGGACAGAATCAAATGAGAAACACACGTGAGGGACGAAGCTTGAAAACTCAACTTATCTTATTATTGTTTCTCACTGATAAAAAGTCTGTCAAATTGGAGGGAAGGAGATGACAGAAAAAAGTAGTGGATAGACAGAATTTTTGCATCATATAATGAATCCCCTTGATTTTCTTTAGGTATTAAATTCAGCGGATTAGCCAAAAAATAAAAACTTGCTGCAAACACCAAAATGTACATTCTGATATTCAATACAAGATTACTCTAACAACACAACTGCAACAAGACAAACAGGCGGCAAGTTTCCATCTGTGAGAACTAGCTTACATAAAGAGCCACAGCAAAACAAACTAAATGAAGATACGACATGAACAATCAAGTTTCAGATCAGATCATGATCTGCTCATGTGTCTCAACAGGTTAAGGTGTGACTGAAAGTGCACTGATAGCATCACTGCGTTACATCTGTGCCAGTCTAAACCTGAGAAACGCTGCGTTCACTGTGCAGCAACTCCAAACACGCTGCTTTCAATCAAGCAGACGTTCAGGTGCCGACCACCGTGATCCACTCAAGCTGATCAAAGACGGCAATCGGCAGACAGGAAGTGACGAGTCACTTTAGAACAATGTGGCCGATGTCTGCGGTTACGAATGAAGGGCCACATTTCACCACGCAGACGACCAAAGTACATCGTGCCGTGGTGATCTCACCTCCAGTTGGCTGAAATGTTGACTCACATGTTAGCATGCCTGTGCAGTGCACCTCATTCCTTCATGTCTGATTCACTCCAATATCTGCATTAACACAGCTGTAAACAGTTCTCATTCAGCGATATCACGGCCTCACTCACCTGCTTACATCAACTCTGGCAGCAAAAGACAGTTTGTTCAGCCAATAATTCCTGAACTCACATCAAAGCAACGCTGCGTTTTACCGCTTTAGACCCTGAATCACATGTAAGTTATATATCGAACCATTTCTGCGTACGTCTCCGCTTCACACGTACAGCTGTGGTGATTGTACACACAAAGAATGTAATCTCACAAACACACATGCAAACAGACGGCTGGCATCCAGGAGCACCACAGCAAACAGCGGCTCGCTTTGACGAGCTGGAAACCAAATCAATTCCTTTATTGGCTTACGGTAAGAGGGCCCAGCCTCAGGACGCGCTGGACGGAGGCTGTACTGCACACAACACACAACACAACACGATCACAACACAACACAACACTAATGATCACTACACAATACAACACAACACACAACAACCACAACAAAACACAACACATAATGATCACAACACAACACACAACAATCATACAGCTAATTGTGTGTGCAGATTTGTTTGTTAAACGTATTAAAATAACACTATTAAAGATGGGAACACGTTCTCTGATCAGTTCAGATCGGGGGGGTTACTGAATGTAATTTCTTAGGACAGCTTCTGTACTAAAGAAGGTGGAATCTGATACCACCAGACCAGTTGCTAAGCCCCGCCCCCCCACAGTTACGGTTGTTTAGCTAGTCAACATGTCCATTCTAGCTCAATGTCGTCGGCAGTTTACAGCGAAAACAGCCTTAAATTCACAGTCAATTTAAAAAACAGCTGCTCCTTGATTTCAGACAACAGTAGTGGACAAGATCAGGCCTCTTATTTCCAGCCAGTGACTGATTTTACCAGCAGAAAAGTCGACTGACTTTTAGGAGCACTACTGTAGCTAGCTGGCTAGCTAGCTAGCTAAATTAATTAACGTTAGCTCCGCAAGCTGGTTGAAAACTCTGTCCCTGGCTGACTAGTTTTAAAACAGTAACACTGGAAAAGGGTCTTAAATGCATAGTTAATGGCTGCAGACACAGAAAGTAACTGAGTACATTTACTGAAGTAATGTGCAACGATTTTGAGATACTTCATGTGCATTTCCATTTTTTACTGCTTTAATACTTCTACTGCACTCAGAGGGAAATATCTCCACGACATTTATCCAATTATTTGATTTAGTTACTAGTTACTTTACAGATTCAGATTAATAATACAAAATATAAAAAACAAATATATTAGGATGTCAGGAAAAAGCAACAATGACAGAACTGATAGTGTAAACTTCCCCAAATCAAATGAAGAACAGGAAAGAGCGGCTAAAGTTAGCACTAATACTAGAAAGTAACAGGACATTAGCAGCTAGTAAGCTAGTTAACTGGAAGTGCTAAAGCGTGCAAGTTCGAGCAGATAACACACTTGTTTAATCATTTTTGTTCCTGTGTTTTTGAAACACAAAGGTGAAAAAAAAAGATAAAGAGTTATTCGATATCATATTGCTCTTATGTGGAACGTAATCGTGCAGGAAGCCGAGCACTTTAATACTGTTTTTGTTGGTGTGGTGGCGTGCTTGTTCAGGACGGGAACAGCACGTTTTGTTATCAGTAGTAAAAGTGTACACACACAGTATTTGCATATAGCTACACCTGCACATTTATGTGTGCAGCTGGACTGTTTCTACGTCTACTCATTATACACAACATTCAATAAGAATGATTTCAGAAAAAAATGTGATTGCCACCTTGCGGTTGTTTGGCAACCAGGCAAGTTGCAGTTTATATCCATGCGCGTCCAGACTCAGATCGTAACTGCAGTGACAACTTTGAAGGAATTTAATAAAAGGTTTTAAGTGCATTTTGACACCATTACGCAGCTCTCCTGTTTAGAAGTTGCATGACTTTTAAAACTGACAAACAAAATTCTCCCCCACATCATAAGGGGTAATCATAATTACGGATCATGTCACCACATAGCATAGAGGCAGGAGTCTGAGGTCGTAGCCTCCGGAGGGTTTCTGTTATCTTCTGTTAATTACACCTAAGTGAAGCTGCTCTGCAGACAGCCTTTGCAGCACAGGCTCCTGACACAATTAAAAATATTCAGCATCAAAGAGAAGAAGGAAGAGGGAAAATATGTAAAAAAAAAAACTAAATAAAATATGTGCTACAGCAGAAAATGAGTTCTAAATTTAGTTCAAGCGGCGCTGCCTTCGGAAGTAATATGGTAAAGAGATGCATTTTAGAAGAATTTACTATTTGATATATACACGTAATAAATATTAAGTGACAAATAGGCTGATGGATGATTAATTATTCAGCAAAGGCAGTGATCTTGCACCTCAGAGCAGACCAAACAAGTTGCAGGGATCCTTATCACTTAAATGAATACAGTGTCTGTGAGGCTCAGCAGCTAAGGCCACCCATCCATCCTAACCATAGTGACTGTAGTCAAGGTGAGTTTCACTTTCTGTGACTCAAGGGGATTATCTTGCCTTCATACAGGCTCAGCCTCCCTCTGTAAACAATGCACAGACACTGTACTGCGGCAGTGCACGTCCTGTTATCACACTGGAAGGCCACCGCTAATGAGATCACCCCCATTAGCTAACTGCATTAACGTGTTGTGATATCCACACGCAGAATGTGCAGCTTGCAGACGTTCTAATGCCAAAGTGTTTTGACATCTCACATAGCACACAAAACTCGGCTAAAAACTAGCATCCGCACTTTCTTTCTGATTCTGAAGAGTCTGCAGCCATGCTACCACTCCCAGTGGTGCTTTGAGCTAAATGCTAACACCTGCATCCTAACAAGGACACAATGGCATGCTGGTGTTCGGCATGTATGATGTTTACCATGTTCTCCATCTTAATTTAGCGTGTTAGCATGCTCGCGATTGCTAATTAGCACTAAACACAAGGTAAAGCTAATGAGAATGTAATCAGATGCATTTGGTCATAAACCAAAATAATGGGACAAATTACACTATTTGACCTGATGGTGGTGCTAAAGTTGAGGGATTCAAAAAGATTACTACTTATTTATCCTGAGGGAATATAAATGCCTTTGCTAAATATCATGGCCGTCCATCCAAAAGCAGTTGAGACGTAACACAAAAGTAAACATGCTGATGGAACCAGATGAAACGTGGGGATCACCAGCCGTTCACCCTCTGGGGACCATGAAGGTCCGCACAAAATGTTTTCAAAATCCATCCAATATTTGCTGAAATATTCCAGTCTGTACCAGTGATGGATCAAATCCCTATTTTACAATTATAGCATGAGGGGCTTTGACCCCACACCCTCTGTTAAGGATATTGTACATAAGCTGCAGGTTAAAGCATCTCACCTGCAGTATATGTAAAGGTTAAAGCATTTACCCTGCTGTATGCAACATGCTAAATTCAGCATTCAAAAGGCAGCTCTTGTTCAGTCTAATAGGCAAACGTACACAGTTGCCACTTACCTTGTCAGGGTGGAAGCATTCATTTGCTCTGACAGCATTTTTCATGAGGTGCAACCATTAGGGCTACTTTAGGGCCGTGGAATCAATATGGTGAACACACACACAAACACACACAGCAGTGTAAGAGGCCATCCACTTCTCCTCATGAATAATGAATCAGACTCTGCTGACCCATCTGCCTCACGATTAAGACCCCCTGGTCCCAGAAACAACAGGAGCACACACTGAAACGGTGATATAAATAAATACATCCCGTAGCTGCTGATGGACTTCACCAGAAGAGCAAAGATCAACTTGAATATTGATGAAATTAAAGCTCTAAGACAGTGGGACCAAACTGGAGGTGGTAAGATGACTAAAAACTCAGAAAAAATTTATTTCTAAACAGATATTTGTCTTATCTTTGCTATTTTCTCATGAACACTGCAGCGTTTTGCATAATAATTAAATATTTTTCTCACGTCAAACTCTGATAGCCTTTAAAATGAAGTTCCAGGTTATTTATTTTTCTGTGACTGAAATGTAGAGTTAACAGCTGAGAGGCAGACTACAGAACATTAAGGGCTGACCAGCAGACAGTTTCTCTCAGTGTCCTAATAAAGGTTTTCTGTCCTGTCGCCTTCACAGTGTCACCTCCCTGCAGCCTGAAAAACCAGCACAAGAGCACCATGAGCTCCACGTTGAACAAATCCACACATTCGCCCGCTCCCTCTCTATTTTTTTAAGTAATCCCCTCCCTGCCTGGCCCACGTGGGAGCAGCACCAGATAATCCTCAAACAGTCGGACAGCTGTCATGTCAGAAACGTGCAGGACGACCTGCCACAGCTGATCTGAGCGACGGTGATGTAACAGTAAAGAGAAGGCTGGAAAAACAAACAGGTCTTTTCAAGCCGGTGTTTAGAAGGTCTTTATGTTTAGCCGTGCAAATGAGCCGGCCCTGCAGGGACAGGAGACAGCAGGAGCTGGTTTGTTGGGGGAAGCCGGTGGTCTTTAGGTGGTCTGCGTGTGACAATGACAGTGAGAGGTCCTGCGGTCACGTGCAGACTGTACGGTTACATAAGAGCATTTTAGGATTTCCAAACCATTGTCAGGACATGTACAGCAATCATCCTTAACATCCCCCAGCAGATTGTTCCCTAAAGCCCGTGCACTTACATACAGCAGATTGGTTTGAATCAGTGTGGTTGTTGCCTTGAGTGCATCAATCGATTCACAAATTAAAAAATCCATCATTAAAAACCTCACTGTAACATGAAAGACTTGAAGCGTCAGATGATGCATCTACTTCAAATTTAAACATCTGCCTTTATGATGAGGCCTAATTATCACACCAATCACCGCTCACAGCTCAAGTTAATTGCAGATCAGAAATGTTTCTCGTTGCAAAAGAAGAGTCGAAACAGCTGAAAAGATCAACCGGAAATGAATCAGCAGCTATCTTCATGATTGATGGATCATTTAAATCCATTTTCAAGCGTGTCAAAAGCTTCTCAAATGTGAGGATTTGGTATTTTTCTCAGTTTTACAGCATTAAATATTTTTGAGTTTTAAACTGCCGGTCAGACAAAACAAGAAAGACATCACCTTAAGATCTGAGTGAATAATCCGTAATGAAAATCAGAGGTATTTGCAGCAGCATTTTAAGGGATAATTCAGATTATTTTAAATCAGGCTGTATGAAGTACCGGTGTCGGTATCGGTGTCACACAATAACACAAGCAAACCAACCGATCAAGGCAGCAGTTGACCAGCAACTAAAATGACTGTTTTAGTTAAAGGAGTCTGGTTTGGACCGCGACTTTGGAGACAGCGGCCATATGACGGTGAGGTAAAAAAAACTGAAAATATTCTAAATGTAGTTTACCCTCAAACTGATGCAGATTTTTATTAGGTTTGGTGTGTTTTTTGGTGGCTAAAGTACGCGTTGCTGCTGCTCCCCGTCTACAGCAGCACATCGCTTGGCTTCCTTCACCAATACTCTTGCTGCTTCTCCATCTACTGTAGGTAACACACTGACCACTGATAAATTCCTCAACCCCACTTCAAATGATCCAAACCGTAACTGCCAACATTCCTCCTGGCTCTGGTCAGTGCGACCACAAGCTTACGAAGGATGATTTAAGATAATGTTAGTACAGACAGACAAGCATTCACCATTACCCTGTATGTGTCAACGCCTGGAAACGTCACTGCTCAGACAAAAAGTTGCAGCATTTTATAAAAAAGCACAATGAAAATATTGGTCTTAAATGTGGGCACAGACACCATGAAGTCACCTCGGCCTTCATTAGGTTCAGTGTCGAGTGAAGGAGGGCGTGGTGGTGGTGGTGGTGGTGGTGCAGGCAGACTCTTATACGGCCCCTGTGGGCTTTGTTCTGGAGGTTAAGTTATGCATGAGGCATCATTTAGTGGTAACATCAGGTTCTCCAACATCACCTCAAGGCACAGTGTCGGGTTTGACTCTGATTGTGAAGCAACAGAGGACGTGTGAGGTGATCTCATTCACCTCCAGGCTGTTTCAAACTTCTTACTAAATCAGGGACTTAATCCAGCATATGAGCAAATAGGAATACAATGCACACACACACTTTCAGCAGGGACACATGTGTTTTGTGAAGCAGTTGGTGGGTCGATCAGTCTGTTGGGTCCAGCTTTTCAAATGACATGAACTTGTGTTCGTCTCTGTTTTATATTGTTGCACATTTATTGTCTGTGGGTTTGGACTGTTAGCTGAACAAAAGTTGAAGATGGTAATTTGGGTCCTTTGAAGTTGTGATGGTGATTTTCAGGGTTTTCTCGAGAAACCAACACTAGTCATGCTCTGTGAGGCTATACTGACTCTGCTTTGAGCTAAAGGCTAACAACGACCATGCTAACACGCTGATGTTTACCAGATACGTTCACCATGGCTGCCATTTTTGTTTAGCATGTTAGCTAGCAAGAAACACAAACAACAAACCTTTCATAGATTAATCTAAAAACTAATTGACAATACTAAAATAATGATTAGTCACAGACCTTAAAATTGCTACAGGATGTTACCATCTTTTGATGAACTTAGCGTTCTGGACACACCTCAAATGTGTGACCTGGTTACATAATGACTTACCACCCTTTAATTGGTTTCTTCACCTCTGTGTGGAGTAACACCTGACGATCCATCAAAATGCCACGAAGCTGACACATTCTACGCTCCAAAGGCTGATGGGAAGAGCCGCATGCACGCTATCCAGCCAACACCTATTAGCTAACACCTTTGACATGCATTAAAGCAAAAACACATCAAACCCACGTAAGTCTGCAACTAATACTTATTCTCATTCTCATTTAATCTGTAAATTGTTGAATCTATTAATTGTTAGTTTCTAAAATGTCAGAAAATAGTGAAGACTGCCGGTCAGATGTCTTTAATGTCTTGTTTTGTCTGACCAACAAAGTTCGTACTTGACTTTCACAAAACGGTCTCACCTCAAGGTCCCTTTAGTAGCTGTTTTGGAACTTTCCATCAATTCCACATGATCCTCATCAGCATATGGAGTAGTAGTAGTCCGGTAGTCAAGGAAATATAGATGTTCAAATTTCTTTTTACAAAACTAACTTTCGATGAAGATCATGTGATATGACTCAAAGATCCAGATCAGCTATTAAAATGGACCCAAAAATGTGCTCTAAATATTTCCATTAGAGAAGATGGAAACAGTGACTTTGTGGCATTTTTGATCATAAAACTACTTCTAACAAATAGTCGATTCTCACAATAATTGCAGATTTTTCAGTCCATTAACTCATCAATTAATCTGACATTAGTTTCAGATCTAACACAACACATCCTGCTCATTTTCTCTCATCTGTCCATGAGATTAAAAACATTACACTTGCAGCACATAATGCAAGTTTAAAGTAAATATATCAACAGGCTTCTGAGGTAATGAAGGCACACTGTTTGTCTAAAATACAGGTTATACCTCCTGATATCACTTTATTGCTCACAAGCAGCATGACAGAGAAATATTGCCTGAAGGCCAAGTTCAAGGGCCTATTTACTCAAAGCACGCCTTCACTTCACGGCTCATATTATAGCAGGCAGGACTTTGATACTCGTAACCAGCAGCAAGTTTGTGTGTCGTTTAACGTGGGTGACAATAGTACAAGATAAAAACTGCAAATAACTTAACTGTTAACTGAGAAACAATAATATGCTTCCAGGAATCTGCATAAGTGAGCTCCTACATAGCAAACTGCACACGTCACAGGTTGGACAGAGTGGGAGAATCTCAGGTATGTGTTAACAGTGTGTGTGATAACATGCCAGAGATAGACGGCAGCGTTTTATGGCCCCGCATGAAAGTACACAACAGATTTCAGCAGTGACAGAGTGGAAACGAATACAGGAGAGTATACTGTCTTCAGATACCGCAAACACCTCGTTAAAGAGTCTAGAGACTGTGAAGATGTGCTGCTTCACCCAGTTTGAAGCCACCAACAACGGGTTTTTGAGAGTTTTTGGTTTCCCATCAGCAAAGACGTGATGCAAACTCATGAGCCTAATGCTCATTGTGGCAGGAGTCAGTCATTGGGTGGATGACAGACAGATGTAGTTCTGGCATGACACCTTCGCACAACTCCAAGGGTCATGACTCATGTTGTCAGACTCAAACGGAGGATGTTACTGCTCTTCACAGTCTGAAACACCATGACATTCATCTGACACGCTATCATAACGACATGCAGGTTAGATTAGTGGCGCTCACACATGGATCTCTTTATAAACACCACAGACCAACAGCTGATCAATTTTAAACAACTTTATCAAACATGTCTGCACCGTCCTCAAAGCTAAAGTGTAAGCGACCTCACTGCTAATGTCTGTCCTGCCCTGCTGATAAACCTGAGACAGAAAAATGGGATGTTTATTATTTTAAGAATGAGTAAAATGCGGATTATATAGCCACAGTATGACGTTTGATATGATGAATGGTTAAACTTTTTGGGAAATGCAATAATTTGCCGTCTTGCAGAGTGTTAGATGAGCAGGTCGATGCTACTCTCATGTCTGTGCATTAAAATTGGAGCTAGCTAGCTTAGCCTAGCATAAAGACTAGAAGCAGGAGAACACAGTTAGCCTCTAAAGCTAGCTGGCAAACATGTTGTGCCCAGTTTGTTTAATCAATACAAAAAACAGAAATGTAAAAATGAGACAGAAGAAGTTTCTGCACAAACAGAGCTAACTGCGCAAAGAAAGAGCGCTACAGGTCTCTAGGCTAACCATCTCCTGGCTAAAAGCGCTGCGGTTGAGAAGTGGACTCTCTTAATTAGTAGTATTTTAGAAATGTCAAACTTAAAGCCGATGACCTTTGACCCTTTCAAGGAATACAAACTGATATTCATACTGCAGGTATGACGCTAGGAGGCTTAGATTAGCCAAGAATTAAGACTGGAAGAAGGGGGGAAAGCTAGCTTGGCTCTGTACAGAGGTGAACGCCACTAAACATGCTTAATTAACACCCTATTTATTTTAATTTAATCTGTACACAAACAGAAATGTAAAAACTATTTGTGGTGGGAGTTACTTTGTGTAACTATTTCTGCACAATAAGGCTGTTGCCAAGAAATTTAAAGCAACTGTAAAGGTAATTCTGACCTAATTTGGTTTGGGTACAGATTAAACGAACAAGACACAGTGTGTTAATTAGTGAGCTAGAAGTGTTGGTAGGCATATTTATGATATGAAGTGTGAGCCCTCTGTTTCCAGTCTTTATGCTAAGCTAAGCTAATTACCGCCCAGCTTCAGCTCTGTAACCCACAGACAGCTGAGTGGTATCAAACTTCCCAAAATGTCTATTACAGTCAATATAGAATTGTTCGTGTTGGTGGGTTTCTTGTCTGCTGGGCCTCAGGTCTGCTGGGCCTCAGATCTGCTGGGCCTCAGGTCTGCAGGCCCAGCAGACCTTTTAATCATGCTCGAGTTACAGAACATGATTAAAAGAAATATCAAATAAATATCAACAGTAAGAATGGTTTTTCCGATATTAACATATACCATGATATGGAAAATAAGTAGAGTCCATAAACAGTAATACTGAATTAATGGCTGGACCACATTAAACTGTACTCGAGTCCAAACAAAGTGCGTGTCCTGGCCCTGCCCCGGTGGAAGTGATGTGCCAGGCCACACTACCCCAGCCAGCTGGCACCAAGTCCCAAATTTCTCCCACTGTTCCACATGTGGTGACCATTAGACTCGGGTCATTAAACACAGAGCTCTCAAACTGCTTTTCTTTTGTCTTAAGTTTGTTTATGTCCATCCAAAAACAAAGGATCCGGACCATCCAGCAGGCTGGTGGACGGGCAGAATAAAGCCACCCACCGAGCAAAAATAATAGATTTCACTTACAGCTAATGATGTGTTTGCAGACACGAAGATGAAATTAACTGAATGGGTACAATAAAGTATTTGACGATACTGGTGCTGATGGGATGTATGAATCAGAGGCTTCAACCAAAGATTATTTTCATTGATCGTTCATTATTCTGATTGTTTTATGTGGAGGATTAGAAAAAAAAAACAACCATTAGACGACAATGTGACATCTTCAGATTTCTTGTTCTGTCCGACCAATAATTAAAACTTTCAATCAACATCTTTATATCATTTTAGACCTCCCAGTTAAATATTAAGGATTACTGGTTTCTAAATTGAGATGTAGAAGGTTTTTTTTAAAAAACTGAAATAATTTGTAAGTTAATCGATAGATAGATTCACCAGGAACGATTCTGATATTTGATTCACTATTAAAACAAAAGTATAGTATAACAGTATTTTTTTGTTTGTTACTTGGTGGGATTAAACCTTGAGAAATTACAACGACCATATTCATCATTTTTTAAAAATAAACAATTAATAAGTTAATCAAGAAAATAATCAACAGATTAACTGATAATAAAAATGATCATTAGTGGCATCAGCTCCTGTTTTCAGAGCACATGAATCTTTGCAGTTTTAGCAGTTTGCAGTGAATCATCATCGTCACAGATAATTTCTCATTCAGTGGTTTATCCTCCAAACTAAATGAAGAATAATTTATTTTAATTTTTCCCGGTTTCAACTCCTCAAATGTGAGGATTTGCTGCTTTTTTTGTCTTATATGATCATAAACTGAATATATTTGACTTTTTGTGGACTATTGATCAGCTATCGAGTTATTTGAAGACCTTGAACTGTGGTGAAACAACCATTAAGCATTTTAATTTTAAAACAATTGATCAAATAACGATTAGTTTGATTCCACACTGATCATATTCATTTGAAGTTGTATCGATGAGGAAACGATCATGTCACTTTGATAAGACTCAGCTGTGCATCTCAGTGTCAGATCCCAACATCCTGTTTCTGCTCAGGTGGGTCAAAAGCAGCATGAAAGACGCTCTCAGGTGTGCGGGAGGTGGGTTTAAATGGAAAGAGTCGGTAAAAACAGCCTTACTAACACTTTGCCGGCCGGGGTTGGAGGCTGGGAAGCCGCGTGGCAGAGCCGCAGCCCGGAGCCACGCTGCAAGTCCAGAGCCTGAACCCGAACTGTCTGAGCCCGCAGCCCGCAGCGCCGCGAGCACGACCGCCGACACCGCTGCACACTTCAAACCGGCCAGAACTCACCTTTGACACGGTCATACGGTGCGAGATGCGTCGGCGGGTGCTGCTGGTTTTCCCTGAGGAGGACTCAGTGAAGTGGAGCTGGTGGTGGTGGTGCTGGAGCTGCTGGGTGGAGGCGAGTCGTGTTATAACATCGGTGGTTGTTGCATGGTGGTCACTGAAGAGTCATGATGCCCGGGCCGACCTTGAGAGTCCCAAAGAGAGAGAGAGAAAGGAAAAGCTCACAATCAGAGCAAATCGCTCCTGAACACACCGCAGCCAGCATGAGGAAGAAAGACAACATGAGGAGGAGGAGGAGGGCGGAGGATGAGGAGAGATGCGAGCACAGGATGCGACGAGAGGGAGGGGGGGAGGTAAGGAGGGAGGGGCGAGGCGACCCAGGTTGATTACAAGCATGTTGATGAATCTGAAATCTTTCCGTAAAGTGCAACTGCAGCCTTTAAAAACTGATTTCTGACATCAGATGACAGTTAAACCCTTCAGCGCAGTTTAATCCCTGCAGGAATGAGGCCGAACATCATTTCTTACATAAACTCGAGGCTTTATTTTAGTTTTTGCATGAATTTTCTCAGCTGCTTGTTTAAACGATGCTTACATGGAGTGTGTGAGGAAGTGATGTGTGTTTTAACAGGTGCAGTGACGTCACCAGGGTCGCTTCCAATTACTGGTCATTTGTCTCATGCTTTAATTCCCGTGTGGAGTTTAGTGATATTTATGCATCATTATTGTTGTATTTTGCATAATTTTTTTGAATCCTTGTTTTGTGTTTTTTTTGTATGCATCTTTGCTGCAATATACTGCGTCATGTTGTTTTTTAATTATAAGAATAAAACTAAAACAAAACAATCGCAGCTGTTAAAGACCATTAAAGATGATGTATATGTTCTAACATTTAAACACATTATAGTCTTTCTGCAATCTGCTTTAAAAGACTTTAAGAAATATGTCATTTTGACCTGAATAAGAAAAATGTTCATATTTGAGGAAAGTTCGTCTTTGTGAGTGACATATTTGTGAGGATGAAATGAGAAAGGCCTTCATGTGATTAAAACTAGTTTTAATCTAAACGACACACTCAGCGAACCCGGAGCGCAGGCTGGTGATCGGTGGAGGTCTGAAGCTGCAGTTGACGGGTCCTTGAAGGCGACACAGAACACAATGCAGCACAGAGGGAAGAAGCAGCTCCGCCTCGAGGCCCTGAGGCCAGTGGAACTGGTGAAATGGGGTCATCCCAGTATACAGCTGTCAGAGCGCTGTTTTACACACCACAGTGTTTGCATGGATCCCATATGTTGTTGGCTGTGTGTGTGTGTGTGTGTGTGTTATAACCTTCCTTTCAGGAGAGAAAAAGTACAAACACACTGTCCTTTGCTTAAATTGTAATTATTAACATTAAACATTAACACTAACTGGAATATAGAAAGTCACGTTAGTTAATCGGTTTTCAGGTATCTTTTTAACAATTTCACCCCAAACTTGTTTAAATCCGCCACGTGTTTCTGATTAAATATGTGAAAGAACATAAAGTTTGTCATTTTGTGAATGATGCTTGGTGCACATCTGTATTTGAGGGAGTGTGTTGCCCCCTAGTGTTGAAGCGCCGCCATCACACGAGTATTCAGGATAAGAAGGAGAACTTCCCTCATGGGTGGAGGTGGTGTTCAGACATTACACCTTAGCCAAAGCCAATTCATTTTCTGTCAGTCTGCTTATTGAGTCGGGTTAAGCTTCATTTTTAATGAAACATATTTTATGTATGTTTTATATGGGTTA
Organism: Chelmon rostratus; assembly: GCF_017976325.1. Classification (NCBI taxonomy): domain Eukaryota; kingdom Metazoa; phylum Chordata; class Actinopteri; order Chaetodontiformes; family Chaetodontidae; genus Chelmon; species Chelmon rostratus. The sequence goes on from NC_055660.1 coordinate 2,870,961, forward strand.
AAATGTTGCAACTAAATTTGTCAAATAAACACAGTGAAGCAAAAGTACAATAAATCACTCTGAAATGTACAATTACTCAGAATTTCAGTACAGTACTTGAGTAAATATACTGAGTTACTTGTCATAAATATGATTGATTATGAAATATGAGAATAAAATGTGACTTGTTTCAGTGTGGAGTCTTCATTGTTCTTCCTCGTGTGTGTGTGAATGTACATTTCTGCCAGCTCCTTGTGCTTCCTCCTCCAAATCTAATGTAGTCATGGCGACTGGAAAGAAAGGCAACACCTTAACCGGCTTCTTTGATCAGTTCATTTTTCTTCATGTCACATGGTGACTTCATATCTTCAAAAGTGAACATCAAGAGAGACGTCACATTTCATTTTCCTTTAAAAAAACAAAAATGACCTCGAGGAGAATTATTGGAAAGTTCATCTCCGTCCGTCTGTCCTGTACTACGAGTTTGTCAGGTACAACGCTTCATGTCTCCATGTCTGCTGCCTTCAGAGCTCTGTCACCAAAGCAAAATGCACAGAATACCTGCACTGATACAAACTCCATACCTTCTTCCAAATACTGCGTTACTACCTGAGAGCTCGGTGCTCATTGGACGGACCACACCCATCTTCAGCCTTCATTTTGATCTCAAAGACACACCTGTAAAAAGTCGTGGCTGCACTGATGTGTTAACGTGATGACAAAGTCTGCCCTCATAGACAGACAGACATATATTCATGTTCTTGCCAAAGGACTGATCATTTATCTGTTGCCAGAAATGACATATTCCACATTCTTGAGTAGCCATGTTTAGTGTTGTATGTCATCAACAACCATACAGTTTCAGTAAAGCACACACACACACACACACACACAGGGGTGCAAACCACAGCCACCATCAAACACAGCTGTCAATCTGATCTCAGCCACACACCTGCACACTTTCCTGACTGCATATTTCTTTAACAGCTGTATGTTTTGACCAAATCTGTCCACAGACAGACAGGCAGACAAACACCTGGCAGGTGGGTCTCGCCAGTAGGTGTCTCCTGGACCACACTTTTGCCATGACGACAGACACACAGACTCACGAGGCAACAGCAGAACCAGCTGTCCCCTCCTGATCAGACTCAGGCTGAAGCGGTTCAGGTCCTGGGGCGAGCCTCGTCATCTGGGCCTGCGTGGAAACAAACAAAATGTTTTTCTGCAGAAGCCTTCAGACTGCTTCCAGCGTTTCTAGGTGTGGTTTTACTGGAAAAGAAAAAGTGTGAATCACCCCCTCAGTCCTCTGCCTCCTGGTGCCCCTGAGGCTCAGCGGTCAAATAGTTGAACTGCTCGGACAAGTTGTCTGGCTTCTAAAGTCTTCCTGCAGCGAACAACAAACATCTTCACTTACTATGGTGAAGAATGTAAGTTATTCTCTGTTTCTCAGCAAATGATGGAGGACTGGAGTCGGGCGGAATGGCTGCAGATGAACACACAGAGACACATTTCATCAAGTGGAGGCTTGTTTGTCTCATGTATAAACCCTGAAGTGAAAGGATGAGGTGGAGTTTGTCCTTCGTCCTCTTCTCTCAGTGTCTTTCTTATTTCTGTGTTTGTGTTTGGTGGAACTTTGTGGATGTTGTGTCTGTTTGTCTGTTTTTTGTTAACTTTTAATCGTAATATTATTTGATCTTTAGTCACAAAAGGGCTGCGGTTCAAAACATGGCCAAACTGTGACCCTGAATAACGTCCTGTTCGTGCGCAGCTGGGGATCATTGTTGCATCCTCCCTTGTAGAGAAACCATCCATCAGCAGAGGAGGTCTACTACACCCCTTGTCCCCCACCTACAGTGCCGTCCTGTCGTCCCCTCACACGAGGTTTAGCAACCATTCACATTTGGCTTCATGTGACCCTAATGACCGCTATTGCAACAGTCAGGAGCACTAACGAAGCAGTTAGGAATCAGTTACCTTGACAACCACCCCTCAGAGCTTACCTGTGACTCCCACCTGTTAGTTGGAACTGAAGCAGCCCCCTCCAGGAGAGGTGAAGCTTTTTCAAAGATCTACAACTAAGTCATGTTGTCCTTGCATCCTTCTCTTCCTCGTTCGTGTCGTCTCTTGTGCATCATCACTTGATGAAGGCATAAAAGTCTCCCAGAAAAAAATCATGAGCAAAGGTATCAAAAAAGTTTCTTCTGGTGTTCAAGTCCTCGTCCCAGTGGTCCTCAAGTTCAGTGTCAGAAAATGTGAAGCAGCAAAGCCTGAAAACACCAGAAGACACTGAAGCATGTTTAAAAGTTGTCCAGCTCCTTATTCAGACATAAACAACCCTGAAAAGACAAATACAAAACTCTCATTGGATTTAGTAAAATTTAATTTATCTACAATTATTCCTCCATACAAGCATACAGACTGATAGATTCTTTATTCATTTCAATGTGGCTCATAAATTGATAAGTTACACGGTATCATACAGAAGCTGGAGGACAAAAAGTTGCAAAAATATCTTTTTTGTCTTTACATCTTTTCTGTCAGTGTTTTGCAGCATATTGTAGAGCGGTTAGGTCGTGTCGTCGATGTGAAATGGAACAACTCTGAGTGCTGGAACACTGTGACACACTGAACTCCATCTGATTGGGGTGTGAAGACGAATTCGGGGCGTGGCGCGGTGACACATAGCAGGCGACGCTAACGCTGTAGGCGCACCCGGTGGGAGCAGCTGAGCAGGATGGGAACGAGCCCGAAGAGCTCGCCAGCACGTTCACGGTCAAATGAGAATCATTTCAAACCTGTTGCTACATTTTAAACCCTCTTCTCTAACTTTCCCGGGTGACTCGTGTGCCAAAAGTAGCGTAACACTGCAAGACAGCACATTACAGACTGCTAAAATCCATCGAGGACAGATGGTGAAAGTGGAAGAGATGAATGCACTGATGTGTTCGAATCGTTTCGCTGTCATTGAAAAGTTAGGAACCACAACCTGGACGACAAAAAAAAGTCCAAATAACTAACATGTACATGTGATGTGACAACGGGGGGGGGGGGGGGGGGTGACGGAAAACAAAGCATGGCAGCTGGAGAGAGAAACTGCTTCAATATATTAGTCCTATGCTTCAGTTCCTCTGTGGGTTTCTGCAGTCTTTTCTTGCCTGCTGGCAGATGAATTCCCAGCTCTCTCCTTTTTCTTCTTTTAGTGTTTTTCTTCTCTAGTCCTCATCTTCGTCGTCCTCCTCGTCGTCGTCGTCCGTTTGGTCCCTGGCGTCGAGGTCGTCTTCATCGTCCACCTGCAGGGAAAGTGTCACAGTCTAACTAGAGCAAACACACAGAGGACAGCTGAGAGGGCAGGACAGGAAGCACCGTCTCTGAAGTTTATCATGAAGCTACAGTCACGACGTCTGAGAGTCAAAGCTGAGCAGAACGACCTCGACAACGGACTTCCATTAAGATTTAGTCTCCTAGCAACACAATTACTTTGTCACTTGATTAACTAGCTGTTGACCACTTTTAGTTATTTCAAATGTTATTTCACTTTTTCTGCTCCTGTATTTTGCGGTGAGTGGTTCTCAAACTGGGGGGCCCTCCCGCTGCAGTGGCTCTATGCCCCCTCTGGGGGGGGCATAGAGCCACTGCAGCGGGAGGGAAAATTACAGAGTGAAACAAAGTCGAATAAACATGATTAATGTTAGCTGATGCTATCATGCTTAACTTTATTTCACTAGAACTCCTAAAAAAGTTGAGGTTTGTATTAGTTTTATTAGTTATTAGTTGCTAACAATGGGGGGGGGGGGGGGCTTCTGAAGGTGGGCATGAGAGAAAAGGTTTGAGAACCAGCGGTCTATGCAAACCTCTGCTCTCCACAAGTCTGGATGAGTGAGGTGACTTAAAACTGCATTTACGTGTGGACGAAAAGCCAGAACGCGTGGAACAAGCTACGTGTTGAAAACTACCCGTGTGGACGGGAAACAGGTATCAAAAAAAATATCACTCGTAGTGTGTCTACCGTCTCTCCCAGGTCTTTGAGTCTCTGTTTGAGACTGTGGATCTTCTGGTCCTGGTCTGCGAGCAGCATCAGCAGGTCGTCCTGCTCCTTCTTGGACTCTTGCACCTCCGTCTGCAGCTTTGCTTTCTCCGTCTGCAGGATGGCCACCGTGCTGGTGGCCGACGCCAGCTGCTGCTCCAGCTCCGCCCGGGTCTCCGATGACCTCTTTGCCTCCTCCTGGACCAGTGAAGAAGAAAGAGAGGACAGAGGGGGGAAGGTGGAGGGTGCAGATGTTGAACAGGATGATGCATTAATACAAATAAAGGTCAGAGGTAATGCTTCAGAGATCACAGACAGCTGAACAGTTATTCTACTCACCTTGAGTTTCTCTGTCTCAGTCATCTGTGCTGTGAGTCTGCTGTCCAGTTCTGCCATCTTGGCAGCGTCTAATGAGCCGTCACCACCGGCGACTGCGTCCGAGGACTGAGGGAAACCAGTGGAAGGTTCATTAGTTCAGCATCTCTACAGAATAATGTGATATATTTGGCATAAAATGTCATATTTGCATGATATTTACCCCAGCTTCAGCTCTTCTGAGCAGGTCTTGTCTCTCTGTCTTCATCTGGTGGATCTCTGCAGACTGGGCCTGGATCTGACTCCTCAGAGCCTCCAGCTCCTGCAACAAACAAAGTCAACCAACATTTGCAAAAATGCCTGTAAAATATAAATGCATGGCCCGAAAAGTGCTTGAGGCTGAAGTTTGGAGGTTAAATCTGGTGATGATCTAAATGTTTGTTATTGTCAGAGACGCCAAACCCAACAATGAATTCATCATGAAACAAATGCTGCCTGTGTAGCCAGAGCCTGAGATATTCTTACTCTGCTGTGCCATAGGCCTCCATTTTTGTCCAAAAACTATTAAAAACACATAAATAATTCACACTGTTACAGTAAAATGTTCCTTTATTACCACGAACATGAGCACAGCAGTTTATTGTGTACTGCTGCTGTGAATACTCACAACATCTCAGCATCTTTGTGGACTATTTCTTAAGATTTACGTCTCCAATAGGAACAAACAGGCTCGGGGCTGAGTCACAGAAGGTGAGGAAGCATTTAGAGGCACAACGATGCTGCTGGTTTTTGTCTTTTTGTGGGATTTGTCGACAATAATAAAAACCAGAATAATAAAAAGCTGCATCCTTCAGGGAAAGTGTACAATGATGAATCCCACCTTGAGCAGTTCTGTGTTGTCTGACGCTCCTGCTGAACCTTCTGCTGTCTGTGACGCCCCCGACCTCTGCAGTTACAAACAGGGAGAACATTACACATCAGTGATGCACTGTCGCTCCATTATGACCACCATTAAAATCATTATCATGATTATTTTGATCAGAATTGAGATCACGATTATTTAACACGACTACTCTTTGACTTTGGAAACATACAATTAAACTAAACAACATAATATATATTTAATAATAATATATGCAAAGATGTTTGAATATGATTTATATTGTAAAGTGATTTTTATTTGGTATATAAATGTGTACCACCTGTACCATCGCAGCACAGATAGTTTTATCTCCATTATCTTGTTTTAATAATAGCTGGAGGCTGAAATTGTAGTTGAAAATAAAATGTGATCAACCGCCTAGCCCTGCTGTCACGTCACGAATCGGGCTGCCGCTCACTCATTTCAGCTAATCTGCTGACGGTGCTCTTGATCGATCTGTTAACTGTTCAGTCTGTAAAATGCTGCGTCGCAGCTTCTCAGAGCTGAAGGCGACGTCTGTAATGATCTTGTTTTGTCAGACCGGCGGTCTGAAACACAAACTCAGTCAGTTTAGCAGCTAATCATCATTCTGAAGAGAGTTTTTCCTTAATCGATGAATAAACTAGCTGCCTATTGATTTTCTCTCTCTCTAAACACACACACACTTCGAGCCCTCGGGGAAGAGTTTCCCAAATAAGGTTTGAAGTTGTGCTGTAAGAACATGTTTGTTGGTTTAAGTAGCTGCGGCCTGCTTGAACATTGTAGTTGGCAACGATCGTGTCGTGTTATCAGGCTGTTGCCACAGCTGTGAAGGTGTGGTTTGACGTTCAGTGTAAGTCATTTATTACGCCGCCGTTGTGTAACGATGTCGACTGTTTTTCAGGTAACGGTGAGTCGACGATGGCGTTCTGGCGGTCGGACAGGCCGCCGCCTCTGTTTGGGAAACACTCCTCAGGGTGTCACCGAGCTGTGTGTGGCCTGCACGGCTCATTCCCCTCCCCTGAAGCTTCCACAAACACACACACACACACACACACACACACACACACACACACACACACACACACACACACACACACACACACACACACACACACACACACACACACACACACACACAGTGATTCTGTGTGTGTGCCTGTGGCCCCTGACAACAGATACGACAGCACACACACACACACAGATAGTGTATGTACACGTTTACTAACCAGGGTGCTGATGAGCGCCTCTTTGTCACTGAGCTGTGTCTGAAGGAGTGTGTGCTGCTTGCGGAGCTCCTCCACCTCCTCTCTGAGTTGTGTGAGCTCCTCCGTCTGCAGCCCGTTCACCTGTGAGCCGTCTCCCTGGCTGTTAGCCTGACTCTGGTTGTCCTTACCTGAAGTTACAAACACACAATAAAGTGTCAGATTCAACAGGAAATGTTTGGTGAACAGCTGATAAAACAGCCCTGGGAGTCTGCGTGAATTAGCTGCGCTGTTAACTCGAGATGGTATTTTACTGTTATTACATTAGCTAGCAATGATTCACTTGTATTAGCAAGCAAGCTAACGTTACCCATCATTAGCTAACTAACCATAATAGCAGAATATATGTAGCATGCTTCTCAGGAATGTTAGCTTGGCCTTAGCCTGTGTTGTGATGGTTAGCAGACTCCATTTCTAAGGAATGTCTGTTTACAGCCTAGGTTTTGCTCAGTTTTTAGCCATACTTCTAGACGGACCTGAAAACATTTTAGTCTCTACATTCTTTAGATAAGGTGTTGTGGACTGCAGAGAGGAAAGGAAACCACGGGAGCTATCAGACAGGTTTTCAACAAATCCAGTTTAACCACATTAACTTCAACACAAAGTGTCTACTTTCAACATCTGATTAATATTTGATAAATATCACTTCCAGTCTGAGCCTCTGTATTCACTGTAGTCTGATGGACTATTCTGGTGCATTCACTGTCACTTTCACAGATTTAGCACAACGTCACATTTTGGGAAATACGCTCACATTAGCTTTCTTCAAGCGAGTGTTTAAAGTTAAAAAATGTGCTTCCAAGAACCTTTAAAGCTGCTGCATCTTATTTGTTTAATCTGTACATAAACAGAAATGTGAAATTCATTTGTTTAGAGTCGGGGAAGCTACGTGATGAGACACATTGACTATGCACTGAGTACTTCTGTGAGGCATCTCAGGCATTAGCAAGGACCACCAGATACAGTCAGGAACAACAGGTTTTAGTTCATGTTTCTGTGCAGGCATGATGGTACCAAACTTAGCAACCTCACTGAGACGACAAGACACCATGAAATCTTTCTGTTGTTTGCCAAGAAAATGTTTTATGAACCCCCTAAAATCACAAATTGTCATTTTCACACAGTGTTTGTGAAAGAAAGCTATAGTTAGTATAGTTAAAATGCTGATCTCTAATCCTGCAGGTCGCTGCCCTGTGCGCACTGTTGTAAAACTGCTTGTTGTAAAACTTACTATCTTCAGGAACGGTGGCCAGAAATATGAAAACAAGAGCCAGGACACAGAAATTTAACGTAATCAGTATTTCTTGTGTTAAACTCGGGACCTGTTTTTTCTTAAGGACGCAAAACACCTGTTGGCAGCTATCCAATGAGGTGAGCCCACCTAATTTTAGCTTGAGGATGTTGTACTGATCTTTGTGCTGCTGGATCTGGGACAGCTGCTGGGTGATCGTTGTCTGCAGCTGGTCGTTCTGAGAGGACATGGTCGACACCTGCTCTTTCAGCTCCTGGATCTGAGCGTCCTGACGATCACACAATCAAAATGAAACAGTCAGCAGGAGAGAACAACGAATATAAGTAACATCAAATTCACACAAAAGCAAAAACCACATGCAGAGGTGAGAACTCAGCTCTGTTTACCTGTTCTCTGATCAGCTCTTTATACTGAGTTACGATGTTGTCATGTTGCTCTAAAGTCTTCTTCACCTCCTCTTCCTTCTTCTCCTCCTCACTGGATTTGTGAACTGCTTTGGTAATCATACCTGTAATGATAATAATGATAACAATAATAATTATTATTATTATTATTTGTAAGAAACTTTGCTGATTCTCATAATAAATTAACTATCGCAGAACGTCCAGAACGGTCTCTGACTGACCCTCCAGTTCTTTGACCAGCTTGGTGAACTCGTGGTCGAACAGCATCTGCTCTGGAGACGGGAAGACAGGCTGCGGCTTCTGGGCCGCCCGCGAGTACAGCTCATGTTTGGTGATGAAGCCCAGTTTCTCCACGAAGTTTTCCTTTCCGATCCGCTTCTCGATGAGCTGCTTCAGCTTCTCTCTGAGGGGGACAGAGAAGACAAAGCAGGTCTTAAACAGGATGACCTGATGAAAGCGCAGCAGTTTTGACCTCTTCAGACTTCTGGAAGTAGGTGAAGTTGTGCCTGAAATCCCCACTCTGCTTCTAAACTGGTCTTAAACAGGACACGGCTTTGCAACAGTCACTGCGTTCACGTGATTCGATATTTCCAGGCTTTTGAAGGAAACCCAGTTTGCTTTATTGGGTTAGGGTATTTAGGGGCTGTGTACCCAAAGCGTTTATCCCTGAGGTCAGCACATTTTTTTAATTGTTTGCAATTGGAGTGTTGCACATTTACAGCACGCTGCAAATGACAACAATGTGACAAGGCGCTGATTCTGTTCTGTGCCGAGTTTTTTTTGGTCGCCGAGAGTTGAGAAATGTCAAACTTTGGGTAAAACGCTGCATTTCAAACTGTCTTGTTCATACAAAAGTATTCCTTGAACTAACTTCAGCTCATGAACCAAACAGAGGGAGTCACCAAGATGATACCTCGGCCACAAGATCTCACCAACCCGCACAGACCGGCCGATCAGGACTTTCAGCGCCCCTTCATCCAGAGCGATGGACAGAGCATGTACCTTCCCTTGTGCCCACATTTTAACACTCACACAAACATTCAGCAACTCTGAAGTCACAGAAACCAAAGCGTCTGAAGGACTCCCAGCTTTTTCAGCAGGGAAAAAACACTTTGGTGGACACGGACCCTCAGAGAAGTTTGACTAACGTGGGTACAACTCTGGAAAAACTTGATTACTTGTCAATGCATGTGTTTTTTAAATGTTAATACACTGTATGTGCACATTAAGGGCACGGACGTACCAAAGTAAAGCAATGAGAGATCATCACTCATAGCTGTCTTTAACACCCAGATAATTAAATAAGTTAGGACAGCAGAATCATTTATATGATTCATGTATATATCATGCATATCACATGGCATGACATGACAGTTGATAACATATTAACTTCAATACACTTAAAATAAACCAGTTCAAATATGTGGCAGAACAACTGCATGTGAGTTGGGGGTTTTAGACTAACAAGACAACAGAACTTCATGCAAATATCTTTTTCTGATTTCCTGTTTGTGTGTCCACAAAATGTGATGCATTCATTCTGTATTGATATTTAGATAATTTTCAGGGTGCGTGATCTTACTTGGTGTAGTTTTCCAGTGAGTTGTCGTTGTAATAGATGCAGATGCCAAGAAGCAGCGCACACAGGCCCTGCACCAGCCGTTCATCCTCTCCCAGGTTCTCTGAGATCTGTGCCGTCAGCTGCAGGAGTCCCTGAGTCAAGGATTCATTCAGCAACACTCAGACTCGCTAAAGACTGTTTTTAAACCTGGAGGTGGAAGATGATGTCCCGCCTAAAAAGTTATACCTTAAAAATGAAAATACAGCGTTCACCTCAAAGATCTAAAGTAATTGTTTGTTATCAAAACTATGACTTAATCCTTAGTTTATGTAATGAAGCTGGTGTACGGTTTGCAAGCTGCCTCAAGGATACAAAGGGAACGTTTTCCTGATTGTGCAGAAAGTGTGTGACAGCTATCGGACAGTTGCTGATCCATGTGCACAGCAGCATGAGGAGGCCCACCCTGGTCTGCACTTTACTGCCCTGAAGAGCACACGACAAGAGAAGAGAAAGGTCAACATGTGCAGCGAGGTTGACAGTTGGCTGACAAGAGTCCAATGTAGAAAGACGGTATAATATTCCAGAGATAATAAAACATTTTGAGTTGAGTCAATGACCAGATGTTAAAATATGGGAGGTTATGTACTTTAGGGCACATGAGCATGAACAGCATCAGAATGGCAACCAGTGCTACGCTTTATTAGAATTTAAATCCTGGTCACAAACTTAAAGATTTAGCCCAGTTTGAGACATTAGGTAAGCAAAAGTTCTTATAATTTGCATTTGAGTTTGACACAAAACAACCAAGAAATCCAACAAATTCATTCAATTATTAAATTCAAATAGGAAAAAGAAAGTAAAAAGGGGGTTGAATATGAGTTGGTGATAAAACCAGCATTCATTTTGTTCACATTAGCCCAATTTCCTTCCCATCCTGACATGTTCGGAGCAAAAAACTGCATTTGATTTCCCAATCAACAAAAATATGGCAAAGGTTAAGTAAATCCATCACTGCTTAATTGGGAGCACTTCAATCACACCAACCATTAGTAGTTAATAAGGTTATAACAAACAAAAAAACAGGACACAGTCAAAATGAACACATTCAGCATATTCAAACAAGGTTATGTTGACCAGAGCAAGCTGTATTAACCTGCACGAATAAATGAATGTCCCTAAAAACTCTCATCTTTACCTCCCGCCATCATGTACTCAGCATGTTCACAGTTTTCAATTAGTTTGTGGTTTTGCGAGTGACTGCTGACTTTACTGTACTGCAGCTATCAGCACATGCAAAGCAAAACCTGCTAAAGGTGCTTTTAAAGGATGAAAAAAGAACTTTAATAATAAAAATGCTCATGCACTGCCATGAAAACAGCTTTGAGAAGCAGGTGAGAGGTTTAAGATTTACGACAGACATCAACCTGGATTTTCTTACCTCTTTACAAAAGTCTGCTTTCAATGGACACATAAGTAATAAAGCAGTTTGAAATAATTTATCTTAATCAGCTGAAAGGATGATTTAAATGGAGTTGGAATGTAAAATGATGAAAATCAGTACAGATTAAAACACAGAGCTACACGCTACGCTGTAGCTTCAGGCTGCTAATAAACTGGTGCATTAACACTTAATGCACATCATGCTTCAAGAAGAGCAGACTTCTTTCATCTGGTGAAATAAATGGTGCCAAAATTATCTAAGTATGGAGATCTGAGCGATGAAGGTGCGGGTAAAAACTTATCAGCATTCCAAACTACAAAAACTTACGAAATCACCTTTTCAGATTTAGTCTCCAAATGTGACGTAATGCAAAAATGAAGAGGAAAACAAAAGACAGGAAAATGACCACAAGTATTAATTGAACACACACTGGCCTCAGCAAAAAAATCAAACAGTGTTTGTGTTTGTGTGGATGATTGAGGCTGAAGCTACAGCCTGACAGTTAAAACCGAGCACTCCACCAAGTCATTGAAACCTTTACCTGAACCACCATTACAATGAAGAAAATCATCCAGACACAACATCAGCACATTACCTTTAATCTCAAAACTAACTGAGCCACATTCTTGTCAGCCTGGGGCGCCTGCAGTCTGGAGGGTATCACAGAAATAAAAATGCACTGCGGCTCCTTCCTCGCTACGACAGTCCAGTGAAAACCTGCACGTCTACTTTGTCACTTGGTAAATCCCAACTGGCCACACACCAGACGTCTGCACCAAACCGTGTATCTGGCCCCCTCGTTATGTCTTCTGGCTTGATGAAGTGATGTGGGTGCGCAGGTCAGGGTCCCAGTTTCCCTGATCCAGACTTCACCACACTTAAGACCAAGTCAGGCAAAAGCAAGGCTTGTCGAGCGATAGCAAAGACTTTCACCAGGAAGGTGCACAGCAGTTCATGCATTTTAGGAGACTACCCACTGCAGAAAAAAACAGAAGAACTGGCAACTCCAGGGGATGCATGAAGAGAGTAATGCAAACTCTGGGAGAGTTGGTCAAATACGGCTGAATAACTCGAACCTTCATCTCAACAGTACAACTGAAACTATATAAACTGTTAAATCTTCTGGCACCTGCACTGTGCATTTTTAAGCAGGTACAAAAACAAGCAGGTGTAAACAAAAGACTAAGACAACCAAGAGTGGATACCTCTCACTCTGACAGGAAAAGACCCAAAAGCTGCTGAACAAACAGATGAGGGCTTGCAGCGCAGCAAACAGTCAAAGGACACAGCTCAAATTAGCCGCTAGGATGATATCATCTGAGATAAAAGCACTAAAAACAGCTGCTGCGTCCCTTTTCTCTGAACCTCTCGAGTGCACACTTGCGTACTTGCCCACACTCCAAACAGTGAACACGGTGGGAGGAACTAGAGCTTCCAAATCTGTGGGGAGGAGAGCACCCGTGTGCCACCCTGATGAGGAATAACTGGGTCATGGCAATAAGTAAGGGACGAAGAAGTGGTAGTAAAGAGTTAAAGGGAAGCAAGATCCCCCAACACGTGGGCCAACGAGAACCCTACTACAGATGCCAAGCCAAAACAACCAGCGTAGGTGCCGCCCAAACACTCAAAACACACACACAGACACAGTACACACACGTTACTCACCCGCCGGATGATTTTATCTCCCTGCAAAACCACAATAATGTGACACTGTTCTATTCACTGTTGTCGACACTTTATTTGTCAAAAACATGCCTGTTCTTACACAGTCCTTCCTGCCCCGACACACATAACCTGCCGGCGTCGCTCAGTGTCGCCGTCAGTGTCCTACCTGGGAGAGGATGTTGGTGCACTGCTGCAGCAGGGACACGGGGGGTTTTCCCAGGCTGGTGGCCAGTTGGACCCTCAGCAGCTGCTCCTTCTGGGTGAGGTTGTCCTGCAGGGCGTGAGCCAGGGCCACAGCGGCACACCAGTTGGACAGAGAGTCCGCTGAGAACAGGCCTCCGCACAGCAGCTGGCCCGCCGAGATGGAATTTGCTGGGGGGGGTAAATAAATGATTATAAATAAAGCGGGAAAGTATCAGGCAGAGTAAACAATAGTCGACCCATCGCTACATGAGAAAATGTGCACTGCAAAACTCCAAAATCACATTTATCATAACTTTTAGAAGAAGTCAAATTCAAAGACATTTTTATAAATTACACATGACTAGTAAAGTGCAAATTGAGCTTAACAGTGATAATCTGGGTCAATTCTACTGTCACTGAATTTACAGATAAAATATCATGTACAGGTAATATTTTTTCTACCAATTAAAAAAAACAACAACTGATGGATTCACTGCATTCAATATGTTTTTAGCCATCGTCTGTGAGGCAGATGCTTCTCCAACACCACCTATCAATTTTACAGTTTGACAGTAACTGTTCCAAATCAGAGATGTTATTATTCTACAGGAGGACTTCTTACTCCCTGTTGTGGGAGAATGAAGCTTCTCAAGTTTTGCACTCAGGAAGGATCATCTTTGGTGCTAATAACTTTTGCTCTGAAAAGGTGCGATACAGAAATCTGTTAAAATGTCTATGAACTCTTTTAAATTAACTGATAAGTTAAGTTTGCAGCTTGCTGACCATCAATGGTGGAGGGCAGCAGCGTAGCCACAATCTCGCCCTGGCCTTTCTGGTTTTTGTAGAGGAAACACTGGAAGCAGTAGAGGACTGCACAGCGGAGCACAAACGGCTGTCTCTCATTCACCATGGACATGAGCAGCACCACGATGGCTGGTCTACAAACAGACGAGGAGGAGGGATCAGAAAGTTAGAGTCTGTACAGTTTCCTATCAGATGGATATGAGAGATTTGATATCCTGGTTCTCCGGGGGTGTGGGTTACCTCGGTGGGTTTGAAGGAGCATTGACAGATGCAAAGTAGTCTTGGTTGACCTGGGAGCCTCTGATAACCTCTGATACAGTGTTGATGGTCTGAAAGAAAGAGGTCGGATCACAAGCTTGAATGCAGTTTATCTAAAAAGGAGCCAAGCCTTCTGGGTAAGCTGCTCCAGTTGTCTGCATTGGTTAGTACTGCTGTCATTACCTCAGTGAGGATGTCAGCAGGCACACCGGTGGCCATGAGGATGGTGCACAGCTGCTGCAGCAGACCACACTGGTACATGGACTTCTGACAGCTGGCTGTAGCTCCAGGAGAGTTCACAGGAGACACCATGACTCGCACCAACTGGGAACAGAGCATTGTGCAAGACGTCATTGAAACAATATCCCATTGTTCTGCTCTTTAATCTCTAATTCAGTTAAAGCAACATGGCTGTTGTGTGTTACCTGAAGCATGAGGTGAAGGTTGGTGACCTTCTGTGCAGACCAGCCGGAGTTATCGTCGCCCACCTCAAACCAGGGCTTCATTCTCTGAATGTAGGAGCCCTCTTTGAAGAAGTTCTGATTGGAGCTGTTGTTCTTCAGCAGGTTGAGCAGCAGCAGCAAACAGTCCTCCACCACAATACCTGCACCGAGGGGAAAAGGATGTACAGAACACACGTCAGGACATTATATCACAAGAAAAACAACAATCTTATTCGTTTTATGAACAGAAAATACAAGAAGTGTGTCTGTACTTAAATTTCTAGAGAACATTTTTTACTGAATCTCAAAAATCCTTTTACCTCCATCACTGCTGCCCTCTTCTGTGATGATATCTAAAAGACGCTCAAATGCGTTTTCAAATGCCACAATTTTCTGAATGGCAGCATTGCTTTTGGTCAGCTGTTGAAGCAGCAGCAGGCCCTGTTGGATAAGAAAAACAGGTCGTCAGGCATCGCCTGAAAATAAGATCGTGGGCATTCAGACTTAAATCGGCCTCCTGCGTTGTTTGAGTGCTTTGGTGGGAGCATGTTGTTTAAGGTTCCAGTGAGACAGGAAATACAATCCAGAGAGTCCAGTTTGAGCAGCAGATCTGTGACTGTGAAGGATTCTCAGGTGGCATCGTTTAGAAAACTCCTGACGCATCATTTGTACCGCTCTGCAAAGTTATCACGGCTGCAATTATTCAACCTTTATCGCAACAATTGTGAGGTAAACATTAGAAATACAGGGTTCACGCTAAAAATCAACCAGGAATGCGTGTGATGAGCCAACACGGCACCTTGCCAGGTACAACCCTGCCTTTTGTTTGCCGGAGCCCTCTGTAACGGCAACACCGCTGCTCTGACAGAGCTAAAGACGGTCTGACGTGGCCTTCAAAGGCTTTTGTAGGTGGTTTATAACAAATTGGCAGCTCAAGCAGCAGGGACAGGTACTCACGTCATTCCGAATGACTTCTCGAGAGTCTGCCAACAGGTCCATCAGTCTGGAAACACCTGCGGATGAACAAACATACAAACAGATGCCCTCAGTAAGGGGATCCAGAAAAGACTGAAGGTGCAGGTCCTCAGTAAAATCCTGACATTACAAAACAAGTTTGATGAGGTGTGGAGAGGAAAAACTCACCCATGGGGCTGACCAGAATGATACCCTGGACCTGGACGCCCTGGTTCTTCAGGAGAGCAGTCAACAGCTTCACTCCAGGCCAACGTACGTGGAAGTCAAACTCCTAAAAACCACATCAGTGCATAAATATGTCAGGCAGTTGTTTAGAGAAATATAATAACACAGACCTCCTGCCACAGGAGCAGAAACAGTTCAGTACCTCCAACAGAGTGAGAAGCAGGGTCACATGTTCGGGGTCCTCAATGAACTTGTCTGTGAACTGGACTCCCAGGTCATCTGCCTGCTTCTGTGCATTCTCATCTGTGGAGGAGATTAAAGGTTGAAATTAACGTCTCTGATGAGCCCTAAAGCAGGAGTCTTCAGTTCAGTGAAGGAACCAGCTGGTTTGTTCACAGCAATCAGCCCGAGTTAGACGAGACTGCAACACTTATTCATCTCTGGTGATTTTCTGCTACTGAATAATGACTTTACAAAGAATATGGACATTTATCGAAGAATCGTGTACACGCTCAGAGTGATACTTGTGAACACGCCTTCTGGAAAAATAAAGGGTGACACACAGATGAGGGGACAGTTGGGTGGGAGGGTGAACATGATGAACTAAGGGTATACATCTACAGGGTATAACTAGGAACACACATTTTATATGGGAAGAGCTGAGAGCTTCAGGCTGGTTAGCAACACCACTGCACTGACAATAAGTGTGTACCCAAACGAGTAATCTGGCCATAACGTAAAAGGTTTTTAAACAGCATTTAGCGATGCAGATAGTTTTAGATGTATTTACCCGTGTTTTGATTTCTGCTACCACCCAACAAGACTGGAAAGAGTGCAATTTTGTTCGTAGCATTGGAAAATTATATGAAAAGCTGCAACAATCAGTATATTCATGTGAAGGGGATCATTCATAGCGATGAAACCACACATAATTATCACCAGCCTCTACATCTCAGTTTCTTTCAGCTCACTCTCATCATTGTTTTAGACCCAGCAGGCAGCTTTTTTGAATGAAAACGACCAACTAGTGAACAAAGTGGAGAAATTAACACCTGAAGAGGCAGATAGTTCCCTCAGGAGTTGGATGAGACAAAAAATAAAAGTTGTTTGTCAATACAACTTTATAATGGGCCAACAATAAATCACTTAAGGTAGGCTGCATAATATCTGTGTCCCTGATTGAACAAGCCACAGGTCTCAAAACAAAAACACCAGATTCCACCGAGACAGTAAAGAATTCTGATTTTTTTGCAATCTTGGGTGAACTGATACTGAAAAACAGTACGTTTCCACCACAACAGTGGAAAAACAAACTGTTTTTCCACTGTTGTGAGGGAAGCAAAGGAGCAATGAGACATGACAGACAGAGATTCAGGGATGTGATGGTATTAGTGAAGCATTCTCGTTACCACCCGAACACCTTCTAGTCGCTTTTCCGGTGCCAACTGATTTTAGTGAAGTTAGTTATCTAGCATTACTATAACTACTGCTTGGATAGCTAGGTTTGAGTACTGACCAGGCATGGAAACAGGCTTATGCTTCCCTGAGAGAGGGATAGGGGTTACTGCATCTGCGAGAGCAGGGGAGGGGAGAGTAAGTTTAAAGCCTCACCCAAAAGCTAGCATTCATTTCAACCACTCAGAGGAAGTGTAAAATCAGCTGAGTGATTCTTGTGAAAACATGCCACGGCAACAGCCACGGCTTGGATTTTATCAGCCGTTTGCAATCTGTGCACTGCAGGAGGCGTAAACAAGAGTATTAATGTGCCCTTTTTCCACAACCCGACCAAGAGGAACTGATTGATTTGTAAGTGCTGCTGGTGGTTAGGGGGGGTGGCATCATGCACAGTCAAAGAGTTTTACCTTCTGATTCATCTGTAGGGTTAAAACATGGAAGAGAAGAGAGACGAGAACCTTTACATGAAGCAGTCATTTACAGTGTACAGAAGAGGGGAATGCAAATTGACTGTTGTCCAGTTGACATGAATTGAACTCATTTACGCATGCAAACAAAACAATGGCTCAGTCAGTCAACACTGTTTACAGTAGCCAAACAATTAGGAGGGATTATCTTCAAATCGAATGTGAATATAGTGATCTGTAATAACTGTGGGAGGGTTCAATACCTTGCTCTTCCTCGTCATCGTTGCAGATGATGTTGTACAATGTGTCCAAAGCATAGCCAAGGATTTCAGAGTCAGACCTGTTCGATTAGCAGGAGGAAGCAGAGTGAAAACAAAACACAGGTTTCATTGTTCAGAGAACTTGAATCAAACATAACACATCTACTACACATTACTTGTAGCTATTTCTGGGCCAATACCAGACCAAACGAAAACACTAACACTACATCAACATACCTGTCAGTTTGCAGTATGTTAATCAAGTGATCCATCGCCTGTGTGCCAACTTCCATGCGATATTTCTACAAATGTTAATAAGGAAGGCAAGGAGAGTTTAACTGTATAGCACTTTTCAACAATAAAGCAATTCAAAGTGTTGAATACAAGATATGACATGAAAGAAACACATTACTTATAAAATGCAGGAAGGCTACACGTCCACCTCTGTGTTTCTGACCAGTGCTGTCAGCACTGTGTGTTAATGTGCAACCCTGTGCCTCCTAAACCCCTTATTCATGCCTGATCAACTCATTACTCATGGTTGATGGGGCAGCCAGTATTAAAACTGTCCATGAACAGAACTGGTCAATGATCAGTTCACTTTGATCTTTTGATTCATGACAGTGGGACAACATGAGAAAACAAATGTCTCCATCTGTTTAGATGACATTAATAATAATAATTTTCTCTTTTATTGACAGCTACATCCGTAAATGAGAAAAATGTTAATACACTAAACACCTGGGTTAAAGAAGTACTGGAAGCATCACTAATGTTGATTAACACAAATCTCTCCCCACAAACTGCATCATACACACACACTCAGTTGCCAGTTTATTAGGGACATGTAGCTAAAACTAATGCAGTCTAATACAGCAGCCCTGTAACACAATCTGATTTAAAAGAAAGCTTAAATGTTCAGTTTTTATTGTTTTTCGAGTCTGAAAAGTGTAATAAGCAATCCAGCAAACCACAAACTCCAAACTGATCACACAGTTAAATCATCACTCTAACTACTGAACATTACAACCTTCATGAAAGGAGAATTTATTGCAAGGCTGTTGTACTAGACCATGTTAGTTAGTTAGTTAGTTAGTTTTAGCTAGGTGTACCTAATAAACTGGTAACCGCGTGTATTTCTGCTGCACATGTTCCCAGTAACTTTGTCTTTATACTTTACCTTAGAGAGGGACTTAAGAGCCCGAACAGCATCTCTGCGGTCTTCTAGGAGGGTCGAGGAGGCTACCCGGTCACACAGCTTCTGGATCTGTGAGTAGAGAAATCATTATTTAGTTTGCTTGTATTTCTACCTCATAAACAGCCGAGAGAAGGTTACTGCATTTGTATGACCTGGTGGTGTTTTGCATTTTGCAGATCAGTGGACATAATGTCACCTTATACTTCAACAAGGTATCACCACCTTTTGGACTGAGGGGTCATGAGATTATTGACAGGAAAGTAGATAAAAACATTTCTGTAACACAGAATTGTGCATATTTTTTCATGCTTACAGGAAAAAAATAACATTAAACTGGTAACATATGCCACATTGCTACAAGTTAAAGGGCCAAAAAGGTTGGGAAGCGCTGGTCTAGAGGACAGAATAACTACATTTTCTCCGAAAAAGGGCAAGAAACTCAGATTACAATGAACCCTTTGCGGCAGAATGAGACAAGAATCAAATGACAATACAGCAACTGAATGTGAATGTATTTAGCTTTTGTATCTTTGGGGGTTACTTAAAAATAAAGACACTGCAAGAAGGTGATAATTGAGGGACTTAATATTCGTTATTGTCTGTTTTCTTTCACTCATTTCCTCGTTCATTATAGCTACACGTATGGAAAACAGCAGACATGTCAGACAGCCCTGCTGCTGAATGACAGATATGCTACGTCGGCTAATTAGCCTTCTGACTAGCTCGTTGTTCTAATTTCGGGAGGCCACCAGTCTCTTAACAAATCATTCTATCTGTTTTTAGAGAAAAACACATCGTCAGTGTAGAGGTACATGTTTTATTGGTGACGTGTGTGTAGTCTGTTTGTCTGCTAACGTTACACAGTGGTGAACTGTCAGCTAGCAGCAGCTAGCCGGGGCTAGTTTCCTACCGTCTCCGCTCCGGACGGCTGCGGCCCGGCTGCCTGCCCACCCATCACTCCTCTGAAGAAGTTCATCTTTACAGACGTCCTCTCGGTGCCGTACTCAAAGCGTCTCTCCTTCTGAAAACCCCTAACACTCTCCCCTCAGTGGTCCGTGCAATAACTATATGAATAGAAAAGGAAAGAAGGTACACAAAAATGATCTTTACACTGTGTACAGCCAGTCCTACCCCGGAACACAAATGTGACGGCACTGCGCATGCGCGCAGACGTGGCGATACGTGGCTGATGAGCAGAGAAGTGAGTTCAGTTATTTAAAGGGCAAGAAAAACTCATTCATGGTCATATGTGTGTGAAAGATCACATCAATGCAAAGACCAGTTCCACTCAGTTACTACTGTGTGCAAAATACTGTAAAAGCAGTAGTGAAAATACTCCACTAAAAGTAAAACTTCTGAATTACAAACCTACTGAACTGAACGGACAGGTGTTTATCAGCAAAATACTTCAAGGAAGTGAACTCAATAAGCAGCAGACTGGCTTCTGTCACTGCTTAATTGGTATATACCGAATAACTAGAATATTATTACTGGTTCATAAACATGCAGTACCGTAAGAGGCATTTTAAAATTGCAAGTATACATACATGTGATGTATTTTACTCACATGGTATATGATACATTTGACTGTGTCCAAACCTGGAGACATGTTTTATTCCAGGAAAAGAGTTTCTGGGTCTTTGCTGTTGGGTAGTTTAATCTGTACCAGTGCATTATATCTTATAAATGTGTCATGTATTTTGTATATAAAATCTTAATCTGCAGACTGGCAACTACTGCTGTAAAAGTAGGAGTAGGAGTAGAACCATAACGTAACACAAAATGAAACTACTCCAGTAAAGTACTGGAGTATTAGGATGGGAGCAGTGTAATTTCCCTGTTTTTATGGATTAATAACTCTAACCTTGTAAAAGAAGACATGACCTCAGTGTCCTCAGTAGCAGCTGTACAGCTGTGACCACATCAGCCTCATGACTGCTCTATGTGTGGCTTCACCATAGTAACTCTTTAGCGTTTATTCTCTGCCTGTTGTTTCTGTCAGTCACAGGATCAAAGCAATGAGCTTAAACAAACCTTGTTCCTCCACACCTCCAAAAATAAGACAAGCTCATTCATGTACATTCAGTTATTAAAGAAAATAAGATTGTGTTGGTGAAGTGATGTTGGGAAGCCTGTCTGTGAAGCAACATGACTGAGTGTGGTCCAGCACCTGAGTCATAACACAAATGAATAAGGTGTCACAGAAAAACAGGGTCCAGCCCTTGTTTTAAAAAGCTTCGCTGAGGGTCTTTGGAAACATTTTCTGTCAACGATGGAACGGACACCGACAGCAGCTCTGATTTTTCTTCTGTGCTCACAGATACAAAACACAGGTAAGACGGTTTCCAGCCATTTTTCTTTAACAAGTTATTTAGAATATCGCATTGAGGACAGAGGCGTTTTAATCACTGACTGACAGGAAGCCAGGGCTGTAGGCTGAGGGTCTAATAACAGAGGGTCTGGGTGTTTTACACAGTGTCAAACCATTTGAGGCATATTTGTGTTCTTTGAGTCTATATAAAATAAAATGTTATTATGATCATTATTTTTATGGGCTCAATCCAATATTTTTTAGACTAAACACATTAAATTCATATGTTTGTATTTATTGCAGCTGTGATACAGCAGCTTCATAAAAATCTACAGCGAAAACAACAGCTTGTGCCTCTGAAAACTTAAATTATCTATAGCATTAAATATTTCTGACTAAATAAGTAACAATTAAAGTTAAAGCTCATTGAAGGAAAACATCCTTGTTATATTATGTACAGTTATTGTGGAGTGTTGCTCTGCTATAACTTAATGTCCTTTTAGTTTAATCATATTTATTTGCTTTTATTTACGGTTGACTGAATAGATAAAATGTTGAAAACATCCAAATTGTTTGAATTTATTAATTTGAAATGTTTAGACTTTATTCTTGGTGTCTGGTCATGTTTTCTATGGGGGGCAGGATGCAATTACAATCCAATGATAGAGTGACATTATTCGACATAATCATTCTTTTCTTCAAGGGGCTCTTCCTGTTGGGAACGGTCAACATGACGTTTCAGGAAATGGAAAGCGAGGTATGTCACACATTCATTTCTCAGCACAACAGTTACTATTTGAGATCCTCACCTGGTTGAGCTTTAACCCCAAATCTCATGTGCACTGCTTATTTTGTGTGAAAGAAGCTGTTGCTGCTAGGACAGGAAATGAAGACTCCCCATGTGTGATTGTCCCTGTCACTGATGAGCCTTTGACAGGAAGCACCACCACTCCTCCACCTCTAGTCACTGCCAGTAAACCAGGACAGAGCACATATCAGAAACCCCCTCCTCTTCCTCCGAATGTGCTCTACCAACCTATCATTCCTTACTACGTTCTCCCTTCTAATCCAGTCAGTGGGGGCTCTTATGTGTACGGACACGGTGCTGATAACGCAGGGTCTACACAAGGAGGGGGGCGACTTCGTCCACACTCACCTTCTGGAGCATCTGGCTTCCTCCCAGCTCCTCAGTGGTTCTTGGATCTCCTGCGAGATAAACAAGGCCGGGGCAATCAAAGAGGCTCCCTCCCGACTGGAAAGTTCGATTCGACATCAAGTGAAATGTCATCCGAAGAGGACAGCGATGGTGACTGAGGGGGGTGCCAGAGGTGCTGCTGATCATGGAACTGATTAAATCAACTGAACACGCGAGAGTAAATGCGTGCAGCTAACTTTCATCTTAATGAGGCCTTTCAGTCTTGTGGAGCTCTCTTGTAAACGAAGTCTCTGTTCTACACTTACAGTTACCAAAATGCATTGTCATGATCAGGGTATTCCTCATAAAACATTTGCAAAGCTGGTTTCCAAGAACGTTTACTAGCTTCTTCTTCGTTGGTTTAGTCTGTTGGTGCATTTTTGACATCTGTAGATCAGTGGAACAATGTGAAGCCATTGGCTGGAGTGTGTATCATGCATCAGGTAAAAGCACTGCTCTATGGCAGCGTGGCAGTGGTTGAAAACTCCACAGAGAACCTTTAAAAGGAGACTACAGCAGTTAGGCATTGCACATCCATTACATTGGAGGACTTGGGAAAGACATCAATTAAACTGATACAGCAGAAGCTGACATATCCTAACATTTAGTCCTTGGTTTGCTGCAAAACCACTGGATCCTACACTTTCCATTACACAAAGCCATCTCTTACAGTCCCTGTCACGTAAACAGCCACATATTTAAAACTCCAAGACCACTTGTTTTGTTTTTTCTAACTCTGACAAAGCTTTCCCAGAGCCACAGGACACACACACACATGTTCACAGGCTGAATCGAACCAACCATGACAACTGACGTTGTCAAAAACAAAACAAAAACAAAATGATCCTGCAAGTTTTCGCTGCTTGCCAACAACTTCAGTGGTTAAATGCACCACAGAAGAGTCTCTCACTTCCTATAAAACCTACAAACCTGCTTGTGCTCAACTCATCAACATGCAACAACAGCTTGTTTTTTTTTTTTTTACATGATCTTTTGGAGGAACCTGCAAACATGACAAACGGTATGAGCGGTGCTGATATCAGTAGTTTATTGTATGTTAAGTCCAACACATTCAAAATAGAAAGGAAAAAAGAAAAACAAAAAAAACAAAAAAAAAAAAGCTTCTCCACCTGCAACACTTTTGTACTAGCAACAAGGTAAACACAGTAAAATTAAGATGGCAGCCAACTGTTTACCACACCTGCTAAAGCCATGAAGGTACTTCTATTTCCATTCAAAAAGGACTGGAATGATTCACAATGAGGATCCACTCTACTGCATCTTCAACCACAGGAAAATAAATGTACAGGGCTTCTTTTTTTTTTTTTCTAACGAGGATCCTTTAAAGTTTGGAAACAGGCGGGTCGGTGAGAACCTCAGAGTAAAATAACTATCCAACCGTAAATTTATATGCTTGAACATTTTCACCGCCGCTACAATGTCAAAGCACAGATTGGTCTGAAAGCATGATGGCTCTTCTTCACCTCTATTCACTGACCATTGCTGTAAAAAGTATGATTGCAGTCAAGTGCCCACGTTAAGCAAATACCTGACAAATACAACATTCGGGGTAGATGCACCCATAAGAGCTGTCTGGTAAAAACACTCAGAAGACCAAAGAGCTGTCATTTTTCTGTAATAAGTAGGTCAAAGACTGAAGGTAACAAGTTAAACCTCTCTACTGAAAACCTCAACTACAAGGCAGAGTAGTCGAGCATCACTGTGGAAAACTACATAAAATATACCATGTCCGTACATGAGATCTCGTTTCAGCTGCAAGAGAGCAAATATTATTTCATGCTGAAAACAAGATGAGCACTATTTTTTTTTTCCATTGCCAGATGAGAAATTTGGATAGAGGCTGTGTTCAAACTGACAGATTGTCCCAGAAACATTGGGAATAGTGCAATACCACCAGACAAGGAAGACCTCATTAGTATTTGTCCAGAAAAATGCTACATCAATTTCACTTCCCATTTCAGTGCAAGATAACAGAAAAAAATAAAAATAAAAATAAAAAAATAACATCTCATGTTTGTCATGTTTTCCTTTCCAGCTGAAACCAAAAGGTCTTCCCTCCCTACCAGTGGTAAAAAAGAAAATACGCCAGAGGGCAAGGAGACGACTAGCATGGCATTCAGATTAGATCCGCATTGAATGGAAAAATAAATGAACAAAATAAGAACAATGAATAATCAGCAATATGAAAGTACAAATGCATAAACAGCTAGAAAAGTGAGCACAATTATTTGCTAGTCTGTAGGCTGGAACTACGGCCAGCCCACCCGCACAGATCATTACAAAATTGTTGCTGAGAAAAGAACAGTCTGACAACTTCTGAGTCCAGGCGTCAACCGAGTGCTGAGTCCGAGACTGAAACTAAGAACAGACAGAATCTGAATCACGTCGTGAGACTCGTTCCAAGGTGCAAACCTTACTTCAAAATCACAGCTGTGTAGAGCTTATGACATGTTAAACCAAGAACCAAAGCGTTCCACTGTCACCATCTTTAATGTACCTTTTTGTTCCCGGGGGGAGGGGGGGGTTCTTTAGATGCACGTCTTAACCATATTACATCAGAACAACAGAACTCGAGGCACCTACTGTCTCTACAAAACCCAGAACAGACACAATACAAAACAAATGTACAATACTCACAACAGATCATCTTAGGTAGTAAAACAGTATGGAAAAAAAAGAAATATGCACCTGAAAAACTTAAATTGTGTGAATACTGCAATTTTTTTTGTATCTGCTCCCAGAAGACAATAGTTCAAAATGAGCAGCTCCGCATTAGGAGGCGGCGAGCCCCGAACCGCTTTACGCTTTAGTAAGACTGGAAAAGGTGAAATAGAAGGCACCATCATGCTCTTATCAAGTCGAGAGAGAAAATAAAATATACACAGAAAAACAAAACATACAGTAAACTATGATTTTTGCTGTACATTTATTCTGTTACTCCCGCACTTAAGACAGAAAGGGAGGGAAGAGGGAGGGAGGTGTCGTCCGTCCCAGGTTCGTGGTCTAGCTGGCAGGGAAAAACATGAAGAAAAACAGACTTGGAATCAAAGAAAAACAGAGCGAGCAGCCATCATTACCACCACTCTTCTATTGTTCAACTTTGTTTCTTGTTTATCCTTTGTCCCCCCACTCATTTGGTGAAAGTCCAGGATTTGAGCTTTTTTTTTTTTTCTTTTGATTTACAAATGAGGAAAAATATAATGTAGATTTGCTTGTCATCTTGTCCATCCAGCAGTAATTGAAGCGTAGTTTTGGGTCAAACGTGTGAAAAGTACATTGGTCACAGCAGACAGGCTGCAAGCAAGGCCTGCCCCGGTAAGTCGTATCGCTTTGAGACAAACAGGTCTCTCCAGCTGCGTTCCGAGCATGGATGTCAATGTAATACGACAAAAGTACCCATTAGTGCATATTGATGAGTGCGTTATGCAATTCTGAAGCAGTGGTCTCTCAAAAGGAAAAATGTAAAAGGCAAGCTTTTCCCCTTGAACTGCACAAATTTTGCATCTCACTCTTTTCCAACAGTAACGGGCAGGAAACTACCATATAAAATGTGCAATAGAGGGATTTCGTGAAGCAGCGCCCCCAGTTAAGTCAAGGCATATAATCTCTTTTCCAAATGATGGGCTGTACTGTCGTAGTTAAAAGTCTTATCAGTCCCTCCTAATGTGGCAGATTACTCCTGGTTGGTTTGCCTTTTTTCACGAATTTACAAATTAAAGTTTGTGAATTCTTGAGATGCCCCAAAAGGATGCTCAGCTCACAACTAATAAGCGAAATTTTTTGTTTGCTTATTTTGTTTTGTCTATTTCACAAACAAATGGTTGACAGGCTGTGTCACATTCCAAAGCAAAGAGGGAACAAAAAATAAAAAATAAAACAAAAAACAAATATATACGTTTATACATGAAGATTTCTTTTCGTTAACGAGAACGGTTGAAGATGAAGAACACGGTACTACTTCCACACTGCAGGTGGTGTTCTTCTCAGCGGCGCTGGGTTGTGAAGCGACCCTCTCCCTGGCCTCCAGAGCCTCGTCCGGAGCCCATTCCAGGCTTGGGGGCCATGCCGCCTCGAGGCGGCGGTCCCCTCCCGTCGCGTTCACGCATCATTCCACTTCCCACGATGCCTCGCGAACCTCCAGGGCCCCGGTCGTTGCGCCTCATGTCCCGACGCTCGTCTGTTCCGCCGCGGGTCTCTCGTTCACGCACCGCCCTCGTCTTCTTCTCCTCCACATTCAGACGTACCTCGCCACGAAACATGATGGGCTGCAGGGAGAAAAGCAAGGTCACTACAGGAGAAACCCAAACTGAACATTTCCCCGTCTATTTCAAAACCCACATCATTCACCGGTTTGCACACGAGTTCGTTCATCTGTCCCTGACCCTGTGTAGGCACTGCTCTGTGTCAGTGTCCCTGTGTCCCTGCCAGTGAAACAATTTAATCTGAGACTTTTTTCAGAACAACTTTCTCTCTGGATCACCACAGCAAAAGAGAGTGCTGCAGTGTTACCTTTCCAGAGCTGTAAAATCCTGTCTCAAAGTATTTCAAGCCTCTAAACTCATGGATCTGTTACGTTAACAGAGCCTTCTGGTCTTGTAGATACCTGAAGCACAAGCCCCGTCCAGTGCAAGCACTCTGGCATTGTTCTATAGGCAGGGCTGTTTTCAGTCCCATGGCCACATCAGTGTTTCTACCTGCTGTTTAGTTGTTCACATATAAAACACTCAAGTATTTATAGCACTGTTACTTTAGAAATATATACAAAATGTACCAATATCCAGAGCGTTTTTTTTAAAGCAGAAAGTGTCTGCTGAAACAGTATTATCTGTGACTGAGACAAAAGTCTCATTGACGTCAATGAAACCAATTCATAGGTGCGGGCAACTTTCTACCACAGGTGGGTTACAAAAAAAAAAAAAAAAAAAAAAAATGCAACTGATGGTTGCTCAACTTTCAACTATCTACTGCTTTGTAGAAAGGCTTTCCAGGATGGTAAAATCCTAATCACAGCAGTATAATCCACAATATAATGTCTTTTTTCCCCCGAGTGTCTGTGTAGTTTCTCCAAGTGCACTTCTTGGTTCACATTTTATCTCACCTGCATCTGCTGCAACACAGCTCCTAGCATCATGCTGTTTTTTGTTTCTTTAGCTCAGTGCTACAGTTGGTCTGAACACAGCCTCAGATCTGTTTACAAGCTTGATTAATATTGATAAGTATTATCAGAGAAAACGGCAGAGGAGAGTTTCTCTGATGTGTCAGATTCAGGGTCAGAGTAATCGTAGAAATGTGTGTCACCAAACCACCACCAAAAGAATGAAAGTGGGTAATGAAATGTCAATACATGCCCCTTCTACCTTGGCCCCCAGGATTCTTTGCACAGGATCAGAGTCGTCAAAGACCACAAATCCAAAGTTGGGCAGCTTCCCACCAACGCCCTTGGTATTGATCCGCAGCTCCACAACATTTCCATATGCTGCAACAATAAAGGGACATTATGTCAATTAAGTCATATTTATTGACCCTGAGGAAGATTTTTTACAGGACATGGCCGACATGTTGCTTTTTGAGGAAGCATACTCATAAAGAAATCTTTGAGCTCGCTCTCATCAATGTCGTGTGGGAGGTTGCCAACAAAAAGCTGATGGCTGTCTGGGTAGCGGACAATCCGCCTGTTGTCCATGTCACCGGATTCAGCTTCTCCCCGGCCACCTGCAGGTCAGAACAACAGGCACATCGGAAAAACTCAGTGCAGCTCAAATGCCTCATCTGCATCAAAATGCAAAAAAGTAAAATCCCTGGCATCAAGAAATCGAAATGTGACAATGACTGAAGATTCTCACTCAGTAATCAAATAATAACCATGAAATAGGATTAATCAAGATGTGACTTAAATGATCATGTTTACCTTTGTTAACAAAACTCAAGTGTGGTTTTCCTGTTTGTGACTCCGAGGATGCAACACCATCTAATAGCAAAAGACACATGTGGAATGACGTAAGAACCAACCAAAAGAAAAGCGACATTAAACCCTCAAGCTGGGGAATGAGCGCTGGCGTTACCGGGTCTGGGGCCCCGCGGGGTGAAGGCCGGTCTGTCGCGTGTGCGCTGGTCTCTGGGACGAAGAGGTGCCGTCTGTGTCTCCGGCTTGGCTTCAACTCTGGGCTGTGTGGGGGCGGGATGTCACACACGAAAAAGACTAAATGAACCACATATCCTTTTCCTCACATCCTTTTAGTTTAGGTCACCCTGCCTGACCTGGTTATGAGTTTCAGTCTACTTAAGCCACTTTGCTGCTTTTCACTTGTCCATTTATTATTGTTCATGTGGCAGTTTGTATGTTCATTCATATCACTCAAGGTTGCCTCTGCTTTATCTTTAGGTGACCAACATCTGTCTCATAATCACAATATACCACAGCCTTCCAATGACCTTCCTTACTAGTCTTTGGCTTTAGCAGAAATCAGTTGGAATTGCTTTTTCCCCTGAAGTCCACCGTTTTTTAAACAATACCTAATGTCAGACTAAAAGGGAGGTGGGGTGGAGTAATATAACAAAATAGCATGACAATATATACCTGTCAACCATCAGAAATGTCATACGATTTAGTGTGAAGTATCTATTGTGTTATTTTGTCTTTTTGCATTATGTCTTTGTGGGCTATACTGCAAATGAGTGAGTAGTATTCTTTAAAATTAATGTTAACATGATTTATGCATTTAATGTTAAAGTAACTTTTTTCCAGGTATTGAAATTCACTTCATTATTTAAAAACAGGTATATCTGATCTCTATCTGGTTATTTTTATTTATTTTCATTAACTCATTAAGAGTTTATAATTAGATTTTCCAGAAATTTTGCTTCAAAATTCTGATAATATTGTGACATGGTGACATAAAATGACATTGTATAATGTGACAGAGGACTTCAATCATACCACACATTTTGACAAGGAGGGTTTATATGTCAGTCTAAAGGGCTGTACAAAAAATCCACACAAACTTTCAGTGCCCTCATTTCTGTCAAAGGTGTTCCACACAAACTTCAAAATCTACTGTTTACAACTCTCTAATCTTCAAAGCAACGTTTGTTTGATATGAACATCGTGGCAGACTCCTATTTAGTGACCCCTTTCTAATGTGCTCTGACAGCTCATTTTATTAGAACAACTGATTTATTAATTTTTTTGATATTCTGCAAAAGTCGTGTGCACTGGTAGCTGGTTACCTGTGAGCTTGGAGCTTTCACAACATGGGGTGAGATTCCAGAGGAGGTGACTGTGCCGGTAGGAGGCAGGTTTTTACTGGTCACCGAGGCCCACGAGAAAGTCTGTGAGGGATGCAGTACATTGTTAGGGTGGCAACAATAACAACAACATCATTACTGGGCTATGCATCACAAAAAGACTGATAAACTAACAAACTTGAGACTATATTTTTTAATGTTGTTGTAAAATACTGAATAAAAAAAACTCCTTCAGTGTGAGAATAAATCTTCCTCAATTTGCATCCATGTCTTATTTTTTTCCCCAATATGTAGCATAGCTGATGTATCAAACAAAGAACATAAGATTGTTAAAGATTGTGAGAATTCAGTCTTGTAAGCCCCCTGATAATCCTATTCAAGAGAAGCAAACAACATAGAGACACATCAGTCTTACCTTGGGAGGCTCCTGGGTGTTTGGTGGAGACTCCACAGGGACCGGTGAAGGTGCTTTCTCCTCCATCTCTTCCAGAACCTTCTCATCTGCTTCAGGCTTTATCTCCTCTACTTTGGGCTCCGGTTCAGGCTCCGGCTCGGGTTCTGGAGCTGGCTCTTCCATGGGCTCCTCTACTCCGTTACTACAGAGCAAACATCAGCATGTTGTCACTTAAACAGAAGTTTAAAGGAAAAAACCTTAATCTAGATCTTTAAAAAGAAGACAGAAATACACCAATATATATATTACTGAAGTTATGATTAAATTTGAGCATACGTGACAGGGTGGGGTTCGTAATAGGTGGTGCTGTTGGGGCTTTCTTGAAGTGGTTCAGGGGATGGCTGCCTCTCTTCTGGCTCCTCTTCAACTTCTTCCTCTGATTCTAAGTGAGAGAAAGATAATAAACAAATTGAAGTTATTAGCAACCTCACAATTAACCATGACATTAACTACAAACCAAAGTAAAAAAAACAAGGTCTAGATATTTGTGAAGATCTTACCCTCATCAAGCTCAGCTTCTGAGTCTCCAAAAACCTCGTCCTCATAACGGAAGATGTCATTGTGGACATAGAACTTGTTTGCAACGGAACCCTACGAAAACAGATTTTTTAAATTCTTTTTTAGTAACTTTATTTTAGTAAAAGCAACTCTTCTCCTGTTCTTTACTAGCTAGGCCAACAAAAATTATGTTTGTGGTCAATAATTTAGATAGAAATCTCAGGAAGTAATTATTTGTTACTGTTGTTGTCAAATATACTTGATGCCTGGTAATAGTATTTAAAAGGTAGGTGTACTAACCTCTGGAGCGAGCACAAAAGTTTGCATGAACTTCCTCATCGGCTGACCATTGTTGGACAGTTCTCCAAGGACTTGCACCACCACTCCATCACTCAGTGTGGCATGAGCATCCACATGTCTGATCTTTGTGTGGCATTCACTAAACTGCAGGGACATGACCTTCTTGTGGATTTCCTATGAGATGGAGAGACAAGTGATGCCAAAAAATAAAAGAAGAAGAAGGGGACACACTGGTCAAAATTATCATCTTGTAATTAAAAAGGTACTTCTTGCTTTTCTGAGCCTTTTCTGGGCATTTTGCATTAATCGAGTATGACTGACACTGACTGATATGTGGAAATATAAGGTTGTTAAAAAAAGGCAGAAATGTTTAATGTGACAACCATGTAAATATTGTGTCCGCAAACAGTTACTCCTCCCTCATATGCTTTCAATGATTCACTTTGTGCTAGTTTCAAGTTCATCAAAATGAGTACCACTATGAATATTACTGCACCAGACATCTACTACCCAGTATTTTCAATGTGAAACTTCATTTTCGATCCATAGCACCTACCGCTTGCCCGTACACTGCTTCTGCCAGCTTCCCATTTGGGTCAAGTCCTCCATGAACATAGGAAGAATTCCTCCCATAAAACCTGATTGGCACAACAACATGACAGTTGGTTATAACAAATATTACCAACACCTACAGATCGAGTGTATACCACATCACATTTGGTAATTACCTGTGCAGGAAATCCGGTGCCTTGTTTAAGAGTGTGTAATACTGCCTCACAAACTCCCGCCCTACAAGCAGGGGACTTGGCTTCTCCATCACCATTTCTTTGGTAAACAATATTAAGTGCTGAAACAAAAGATAAGCAAAGATTTATTTACCATAATGATATGTAGAAATTGCACTGAACACATACATAAACAGCTGGCAATTTTTTAGACACACTTAGCTAAAATAATGCAGTATAATGCTACAGGCCTGAAATAAACCCCACGTTCATGAAGGTCATTTGTTTGTTTGTTTTTTATTTAGTTTTTTAGTCAAACTGTTTGGAGAGGTTGTTATTAAACTATCTGGTCATTTTGGGGGCCCTAGTTCATGATGCTGGTGAGATGTGATACACTAAGGTGTTTCTAATAACTCTGTGTTACACAGTACAATTCTGCAGCACCACAAACAAATGACCATAAAATTGAACCTTTCCAAAACAGTTGAGTCAGAAACTTAGCATTTTCACTTTCATGAAGCTTAGATTTGTTGCAGAGCTTTTATATTAAGATGGATTAGTTTAGGATAGAAATACCAAATAAACTGGCAACTGAGTGCAGACGACAATGACTGGGAAAATCAAGCTTGGAAGTCAGTTGGACTGCTGCAGAAACTGTTATACATGAACGTCTATTGTGCCTCAGGTAAACAACACAGATTTGTTGGAGCAGCACGTGCAGGAAATAAAATAAAATAAAAATGAGTTGAGACGTTTCACTTTCTTTGTCTCATTAGCCCAACGTTTCCTCTGACCCACATCAAACCTATGGCAGACGCACGACAGCTGACTGTTTAGCTAGGTGGCTAACACACTAGCTAACACTCAACTGCGCCATCACGTTCATCCAATGAGACAAAGAGGGAAACCGGCTGTAGATAAAAGGGAAGCGACTGATGCAGGCGTTGAAGTTGGACAGCGGAGAAAACGAACTAAACTACAATTAAATCCTTCTTTTAGAAGTGTACACCACATACATGTGTAACACACATCTGTACGTCCCTTTGTACAGAAGTGGCCTACTGTATGAGTTAGGCCTTTCACGTCTATGCTAACAACATTTTGCCAGTTCTCACATTTGTCGCATGTTCATTAGCCATAAATTGTGACAGATTCGTTATCTGCAATTATATGTGCGTATTTTAGATATTTCAGGAACAATGTGCGCCTACACTGTCTGCTACGTCAACGTTACCAACACTACAAAAAAACTGAAGGCATAGAGATTCTAGACTGCCGGCCTCTTCGCTGTCATCTTAAATGGCTAACGCTAGCCGGGCATACAGGAAAGCAACGCCAACCGTGCGACACTGCTAGTTAGCTGGCTAACACTAGCTCCGGCTAACTTGTGGCGTCGTCGTTTTTCTTTCAGCCGTTGGTCACTTTTGCCATTTGCGGAAGGAACATACTTCATGAAACACATTGGCGTTTCGGTCAATACAGAAAAACGGACAACTGTCAGGATGTTACTTTGCTGTACTTCCACATAGACAACTCGCAAGCTGATTTCAAGCGGGGAAAACCATGAAGCCGACGGATCGTTAAGCCCGGTGATTGTAGTGCACCAATAAAGTATATCCATGTTACCTCAGTGGGGTTCCAAAATTGACAACATCAGCTACCAATTTATAATTGACTGCCTAGTAGTCCTTAAAATCCTGGGCAATGCAAACTTGGTTAACTTTTAAATCAATTGACGTTAACGTTACTCCCAACTTACACTAACTGTGGAACCATAATCAATGAAACAAGTTGAGTGCTAACTATGCTAGCTCAAAGAAAACAAAGGAAGGCAGATTCGAAATGTTTTGTTAATACGCATCATTTTGAACTAGATAGCGCAAATGGGGTATTTATACAGTTTCAACGCAACACTTGCCGACTTTGAACGATTACTGCCTGCCTATCGAGTGGCGGTGGTTTTCACTAGACAATGCAGCTAACATTAGCTGGCACGGTTAACGTTAGCTTGTCAGCCGTCTAATAGCTGACTTCGCTTGGAGGATGGCTAACTTACCTTATGAAAGACCTATCTATGTAGACAGAAGTATTGGTAATAAATAACTACGAGTAACCGACTGTAAACTGATCTGAAATACAGAGTATCCCAGGTGTATATTGTAATATTTCCCACGCTCTACTATCTTACAGTTTATCTCTGCTGTACCAGAGATTGAAAATTTAAAGTGATAGCTTCTATTTATTGTTTTACCCCTGCAATCTGGGGCAGGGAACCCCCATCACAAAGATTCAACCAATGGACTGTTTACACTAGGCAACATAAATTATGACGCAAATAAATAACCCCGCCCACCAAACTTTCTACTAACGCTATCCTAAAACCAACCTGACTTCATTGTATTAGTGTTGATAATCACGGTT
This sequence comes from Chelmon rostratus, assembly GCF_017976325.1. Taxonomy (NCBI): domain Eukaryota; kingdom Metazoa; phylum Chordata; class Actinopteri; order Chaetodontiformes; family Chaetodontidae; genus Chelmon; species Chelmon rostratus. The sequence goes on from NC_055660.1 coordinate 2,905,086, forward strand.
CTGTTGTCTTGCATAGTACGTCTTATTATTCTTCTGTGCCTCGATGGTAACTGAAAAAAACCCTTTATGCTAAAAGCATTAGAAAAATAAATTGAAACGTGCATAACTTTATGTAGTTTCTTGTGTTTTAAGACGATGTACACACATTTGCATTTTTAATTGAATATCCCTGAAAAACGGCCCAAATAGTACACATCTCCTCCTACAGTTTTAAAATGGCACTCTGCTGATTTTACACAAGAAGATACATTTACTCAACATGAGGAGTCCTACTCATCCTGTGGAAACAGTCACATCATGTCATCTTTGGTTCTGGAAGAGCTTTCTAAGGTCTAAAGAAATAACCCAGATGATGCCATCATGGTTATCTCAGGTTTTTTTCTAACTTAATAGCTTGCATCACAGGTGGTGGGATTTAAAGGAAGCGGGCATTTAAAAGGCAGGGGGCTCTTAGGTGCAACAGACTTGCAAAATGACAGTTGCAGAATCCAGCTGTCTTTTTTAAAGGTTAGAGTCACAATTTTTCAAGTCTGTCTTAAAACAATAGTCAGGTGCCAGTTTTTGGGACCAAATTCGTTCTTTGTGTGTCCCTGGACTGTGTTTACTTGCTCAGCTGCAGTGCGAGGATAGTAACAAAATCAAAACAAGACATATACTGTAATTTATTTTTTATGTAGTTTTAGTCTCAATTGCCCAGTGAAGTAGTTTTTCTTTTCAGAATAAAAGCTCAAATAATGACTTCCCTAAGGAAATTAATTCACTGTAACAATTCAAAATATCTTGTGATGCTAGCTCTGCATTTTCCATGCTGTTAAACAGGAATCCATTATTTTATCTGAACAAATGTCACATTTGTGGATTTGAGGAATCAGTGTCAAAATATCATTATCACAGAAATACAATAAATTGTTGTAAATGCTAAAATGCACTAAACATAGACACACTGGTAAAAGAATGCCAAGCTGTACCAAATGTATTAAACTAGATCATCTTGCCTCATGAAGCCTTATTGCAGTAGTTTATGTTCTGCCTTAGCAGCTCCCTCTGGTCAAGTGAAGAGACTTGTTCTGCAGTGGCAAACATAAGGGATAAGTCAGTCATAATGCTGTTCTATATCAAACTGTCCTTCAAAACAAAACAATATGACTGAGCTGCCTTTAAGTCTCAAAGCTGTGATGACTGACAATAACATAACTTTGTCACCTAAAACAAATGTTGAGTCTTAAAGAGAGCACCTTCAGTATGCAAATTTCTACAATAAAACAATAATAATCTGAAACCGTACTCACTCACTTCCAGGAGGAGGTCACAGTCAGGGGTCAGTCTGTGGAGCAAAGCCAGCAGCCCCATTGCATTAAATATTGTGTTTTCATACAAATGTACATTTGGGGGCAGCCTAGAGGTTGGAGAAGCGGCTTGTGGTCAGAAGATCGCCGGTTCGGAAAAATGTGGGTGTGGTGGAGTATTCCCTCCCCCTCCATTAGCTGGCTGATGTGCCCTTGAGCAAGGCACTGAACCCCCCCTCAATATGCTCCCCGGGCGCTTGATTGCAGCCCACTGCTCCTGTGTGTGTTTCACTGCATGGTGCATGTGTGTGTGTTTCCCCAGTGATGGGTAAAAAGCAGAGAATAATTTCCCAGTCTTGGGATCAATAAAGTAAATAAACTTAAACTTAATATATTTAACAATGTGGATGCAATCCTGTTGCTTTTAATAGGCTTGTGACAGGTGCAGGTCCATCTTTCACATGGATATTGAGCGCCACCAAGTGGTCAAACAAGCTTTGTGCCTTGTAGTTTGGGTAACTAACACAGTATGATGTGGGATCAGGTTTTGCAGGTTGTAGCTCTGGACATGATAGTGTTGTGCTGTTCAGGCTCAGACGAAAAAAAAGAAATTAATTTGAAAATTGAAAAAGTCATTTGAAGAAACAGGTCGTACAATGAAATGAAGTCGCAGTGCCTTTATGCTTCACACAAAAAGTTTTATGGTGGAGTGTGGAGAATGGGATGAGGAGTCTCACTGCAGCCTGCTGGTCTGGTCTGGGTTCTTTTACTGAACTCCCTGAAAGGCCGTGAACGCAGCAGGGACCCTCACATTACTCACACGCTGACATTAACATTGAAAACATGACAGACTTGTACTTGAGTTTACGTTGCAGCTTGCGGCTTCGTCTTTATTGGTTCATCAGCGGTCACGTGACAAATGTGGAACCTCAACCCAAAGCCGCGGTCAGCTAACGGGACCAAACGGGCCAGGGGTCTCTAACAGCTGGTGCACCATGAACTACAGCAGCTACATCTGCGTGCTTCTGGTGGGTTTGTCCTGTTCCAGATGTCCCTCACATGTGTCTGCCAGTAAAAGTGAGCCGGACACTGCGGACTGGATGACGACTCTGAAAACTCTCCATGACGGAATAAAGACGATGGACACTTTCTTGGATGTTGCTCGAAATGTCTTTGATGGCGATGGCGGCCCGTGCCGTTACAGGTGTGCCGATGGTGAGCAGGTGTCTTTCTTTTCTTCCATTGGTGATTTCAGGATTCACTTCATGGCCTCGAGCCTCAAATCTCAAGCCTTTTTTTTGGCACTTGTTGATCATTTTGGTTTCTCTTTCAGTTTGTACATGAACTAATTCAGTGCAGTGGTTGTAGCTTGATTTTAGATGAGATGTCTTTCCTGAATATGGCTGCTGAACATTGCACCCGTGACTTAAACTCGGTCCTCTCGACCCTTCTGGAATCAGTTGCACCATTTTCTATCAAAGCTACAGGAGGTCCCCACCCTGGTGTAAGCAGGCCTGCAGTGGACTGGTTCCTGTATGGTGCGAATCGAAAGTGGAAGATTTCCACCTTCCATGCAATTAGAGTTTATTAAATTACAAAATTTCTGCCCCTCTAAACAGCATCTTTTCGACACTGTAGCTCCACTGAGGGACAGTTTGAGAGGGGTCATAGCCGGTGGGTGTGACTGTTTTTTCTTTATCTTGGCCCTCCAGTTCCAAAAAATGTTCCCTGAGCCTCCCTGAGTCTGGCTTGGTGCCAATGCATAAGCCCCCCCCCACCATACATAACCATAAGTAGTAGTGTAGGTGTTTGGAGCCAATGCAACAAGCAACCAAAACAAACAGCTAATTTCTTCTTCAGCGCAAATCCTCCTTACAAATCATCACACAAGCTGTGTGCCGAACATGGGTGCATGTCAGCCACAGCTCCTACCACACAAAACCAGCAAAATGTAATGAGCCCATACATCACACACACGTACACATCACAGTGTGCAGAGAGCCAACATTAGTGTCATATTAATTAATGACTGTTGTATAAAATAAGCTGACATAGACAGCAGTGGCAGAAGTGGGCAGAATAGCATCAGTAGTTTATCAGCTGTTATTAGATTTAAAAAAGGCGCAGTGCTTCAGCTCATTGGCTACAGTCGCCATTTGCTGATAATCACCCATTATTTGATTAAAGTCACCGGTTGTTTGTGACCATGATATCTGTGATCGAATACTATGAGCAGTGACACATCAAACCATCAAAGGTAGTGTGTAGTGTAACATTACAGCCGTTATCTGTGTTCAGTCTGTGTGTGGAAGTAAGTTACTTTTTAAATAATTTTTATTCAGTTACTTTCTACGAGGTTGTCCTTTGAAGAATATAAAAATAATGTAATTGTGTCATGTGGACACAGAACATACTCTAAAAAAGGAGGGTCAAAATTAAACTGAAACACCTCAGTGAGCATCAGACCCAGTTTTAACGTTGCAGCTATTTGTAACATTATTTTAAAAACTACAAATTCAATTTACATACATATTTATGACCATTTCTACATGTCAATGTTTGTTTGGGATTAAGTGTTTAAATGCATTATAATCTATAAGGAATTACTAATTTCTGTGCAGTGCAAGAGTAAACACTAGAAAAGCATGATATCACTGTTCCATTGACACCAAAGTAGTAAGTATTACATTGCTTTTGATGTGTTTCTCATAGAAACTGTGGAAGGCCTCTGTTGTTAGAGGCATTTTGGGAAGATGCCTCTGGTCAAAATTTATTGCTATGAAATCCTGGATGTCACAAATTTACTGCACTTGACTCATTAATCAATCAGCTGGCTGAAGGGCCTTTTCCTTTGCGTCCTCTTGAATTCATACTTGTCACTTATGTTTTACACTCATGCATTTTCTACAATTTATCTACTTATCAATTGATCTACAATTTATGTAATTTCTCTCTATTGTGATTTTTTTTATCTATTCTATACACAACATTTGTGTCAGTTGGTCCTGGGAGAGGGATCCCTCTTATCTGAATGGAGGGTCTAAGGACAGAGGGTCTCATATGCTCTACATATTGTAAAGCCCCTTGTGGCAAATTATGATTTGGGATATTGGAGTTAAAAAATGAAATTGACTTGACTTCTTTCAAAGCTTCTCAAAGTGACTAACTGATTTGTCAAACATGTAACTAATCACAGTGATGGTGGCTGTCTTTCATTTAGGACTCCTGCATGCTGGCTCCCTGGCACACCTGAAAATCAGGGATATTATTCATACATGTGCTTTTCTGTGCTCCAGTCAGAATGAAAGAACTACAGATTAATAGTAGGAGAGAAGCTTAATGAAAGCTGAGTTCACTGACTTTGGAGCCAGATGATAAACATTATCAGCTCATTGAGTGGCACAGTGAGCCATTAAATCATCTGTACTGATGTGGTTATCTCTGACAGGAAGATAACCGACTGAACAAGGAACATCCTCACCTTTGCTCCTCTCTCACAGGTTACAAGCCGGTGCCTCGTCCCGGGTACAAGCAGCCTCCGCCCAATGGATGTGGCTCCCCCATGTTTGGATTTCAGGTAGTCTGGCAGAGCCTGGGTGGTTGGAGGTTTCTGACATGTCTGTGATTTCTGATGTACTTTGTGCATAGAAAATAAAGCCTGGTCATGTTGATTTCAGCTTCACACAGGAATGTTGGTATCTGCATATACAGTATGTATGTTGGCTCATAAGTAACATGAATCTGCAGTACAGGCATGTCAAATATATGTTTGTGATTAGTTACTGAGGGTGTCACCACTCCATAGACCATCCACACAAGAAATGTGTAAATTTATTTTTCAATAATAAGATAAGCCACTTCATGCATTCATGTTGAGGACAACTCTTTATACCCAAATTTAAGGGCTCCTGATCAGAAATGTTCTTTTCTGTTATGTTTTAGGCTCAAAGATGAGACGTGTAAGTTTTATATTAATTTATAAACGATGTAATGAAATTACAGTTATTATCTGCATCATTCTTGAACATCAGCATTTAATGTGCAAAGGTAAATCTCCAAAAAACCTAAATAAACTTTTGAATTATCTTTTTTTTTTTAACATTTCCAAAACCTCCGTCTTTGATTATTATAGAGAAAACAAGAAAACGTTTGTGGATTTTCTAGCTTTCAAATATTGATCAGTATCAAAAATCCAAGTTAAACAGGAAGTGCTCTATTTATATCGAGTTATGTTTCATTTACAGTTAAAATTTTTTTTTTTTTCCAGTTTGACATAGGCATCCCGTCCCTGAACAAATGCTGTAACCAACACGACCGCTGCTATGACACCTGCGGCCGTGAGAAGCACGACTGCGATGGGGAGCTCCAGCTCTGTCTCAAGAACGTCTGCAGGGATGTGCAAAATGCTCTGGGATTCGACCAGAGTGTCCAAGGTAAGAGGCTGAAGCACTGTGTTCAAAGCAGACGCGGGATAAGATGTTTGTTCTGACGTTGGTGATTAAGAGGTGTTTTCTGTTTTTAATTGATAGAATCTATGTATTTGGAAATAATAACACAAAGCTGATTACAAAATGAGTCATTAATCAATGGAAAAATCCTGCTGCAAATTAAATTACAAACAGTTGAACTTTTTCATGTTATTGTTACTTTAAGGTCTGCATATAATCAGCATTTATTAGTAGACTCTAACAGGTGACCAATATTGGAAAAATGAAAAGCATTTTAACATGTCACAGCAGGAAAAGAAATAAGATACAAATAATAATATGAAATAGCAGCTAACCTTTCCCCTGTCGTGTATTAGCTCAAGCTTTTCTTCTTCTTCTTTCTGTCCTACCTGCAGGTTGTGATTCAACAGTGAATCTACTATTAGAAGCTGTGAAGCACTTGGGTTGTAAGTTGTACCTGAACAGCCAGAAGGAGTCCTGTGTGTGTCCGTATGAAGAGAGGAGTGAACTGTGACGCCGCCACAGCGCCAAGACTGTGGAACTGACCGATTCAAAGCACAACACAGACAGAAGGATGCCAGCAACAAACTTTTTCACCCTCTTTTTACAGGGAGAGGAGACATCTGATAGGTCACAGACTGGTTTTAAAAAAAAATCATGTAACCAGGTTTATTGTTCAAGAATGTGTGCACGTGCAAGGAATTAGACTGCGGTTTAAACATTACACTCAGTGTACTTGCATAGAAAATAAGTTAAGTAATGCGAAAATATAGAATAAACAATATATACAATAGAATTTTAAATGAGTAGGGACCTATCTTGACAGTGACAGCAAGTGATTAATGTACATATTAAACGCTGTGCATTATTGGATGATAAATGTCCAGTCAGTGGATGTTATGGTGTCAGTGGGTTAAAGACACTGTTGCGGCTTCCAAAAACAAACCCTTTTAGCCGCAGAGAGTATGAGGTTGGGTCCTGGGGTTCGCAGATTTGTGACACGCACTGAGGTTATGGTGACAGATAAGCTGAGATCCAAAGATGCGTTTGGTGCATTTATTGTGGAAAAACAGCACAGATCTATCACAGCGCAGCAAAGATGATTAAATGAAAATGAAAACCAGTGGATTAAACAGATTACAACAAATGATGAATAAATGAGTGAACGATGAATGAGTAGCGCGGTCAACAAAAATTACGGCTACTACCCAACCGTGACTCTCTCTCATCTGTGTCACCAGTGAGTGCACACCTTTACACACACACACACTTCCGTCCAATCACACGCCTACTCCCAAGTGAATCACCGCTCCCACAGCACACACACATCCAGGCGAACCGTGTACCTCATCTTCAACCTGTATGTCTCCTACAGACACCGTTAGTGACGGCAGGTGGAAAGAAACTTTTTGTGTCTGGTTGTTTTGTTTTGAGGTTTAATATTATGCAGAATTATACAATGCAAATTGCTCTTTGGAGATGAATAAGTATCTATCTATCTATCTATCTATCTATCTATCTATCTATCGACAAAACTGTTTTTATTATTGCATTTTTTGTCCCTGTTGTCCATTTTATGTCTTTTTTATGTCACACACTCACTTTGTGCATGTGATTTCTTTGTTGTAAAGCACTTTGAGCTGCCATTCCTGTTTGAAAGGCGCTATACAAATTAAGTTTATTATTGTATTTTTGGCGTAGGTTTTTCAGGTAAAATCTTAAACTGCAGAGTAAGTAAGAGAAACTACTCAGATCTTAAAGTAAAAGTAGTAAAAATATTTGCATTAAAATATACTTAAAGTTCCAAAAGTATTATGCTGAATGGCCTATTTGAAAATAATATATATTATTGGATTATATTTATTGATGCATCAATGTGTAAACATGACTTATACTAATGTATAAAGTACCAGGTGGCCCAATCCATAAAAGCACATCATAATTTATTAGTCAACAATACTGTTCATCAGCAATTTTGATGTATTAAGTAGCTAGTTATTCTAACATGTAGTATAGCTGAAGTATAGAAGTATAGTAAGTGCCACAGAGTTGTACTTAAATACAGTACCTGAGTAAATGTACTATCTGTCTGTCACATTCTATATTTCCATGTTACTTATCATCAGTGTTATTATTGTTATTTTGAAAAGTCTGGTGGAAAAATAAGGCACACTTGTTGTTAGCTTGATGTCACGTGGTGCGTCAAACTAACCTGCTAGGACTCACACCTCTGGACCGCGAGCGCCTCCAGCGCCTTGTTGTCGTGGCAACGGCGGACCCAAACATAGAGAGATTACGTAATGCTAACTTCTGTCTCCATCTAAATACAGATTCGCACATTTTTAAACAAACTCAAGGTTCATTGGTCGCCATAAATGGCTTAAAAGGCGTAAGAAAGGAAGCTGTCAAAGGAAATGATTAGTTTGTGGAGCGGAATTCTGATTGACAAACCTGTCAAATCTTAACAAGCCGTTAATTTTATTGGGCATTTGAATAAAAAAAAAAAGGTCTTCGTGGATATTGCAGTGGAAAAAAAATGTTTTCCATCCTTTACTGCGACGCCATGACTTCTTGATGTAACCTGAGTCCCGAACAAATGAGACGGAGCGGAGCGAGGAGGAACAGTTCAGGAACAAGATGGCTGTCCTGAGGCAAGAAAACCATCTTTCTCTCTTCACATAAACACCGCAGTCCAAGGCGGCCGGCAGTTTAACGAACATAGCTTAGTAGGAAACAACTTTAAACGCTTTAAAGGCTTCGCTTTGTAACGACGGACATGGTTTTCCGAGACTGAACTGAAGATCGCTTGAAGTTTTCTCATGAAGGGAAGTTTCCCGAACGGTTTGATGAGAGTGGAAACTGCTAGCGGTGGCTGTGAGGAGCAGGAGAGCGTTACTACACCGTCCCTGCTAGAACCGTTACTCTCCCCAAACCGCGTATTTGTACGTTATACAGTTATTTGACTAACTTTTAAACTCTGTCTGCTTTACTTTTTAGGCGTCTAACACTTGAGTATCTTAAAGCTTAAAATGCTTCAGTCGTTTTAAACATTTATCGGCTGTTTTTGCTTTTTTACGTAACGTTTAACTTTTGCACATGAACTAGCTAAAAAAAAAACTAGCTAGCTAAGTGGACCATGAGTTCATCCCGAGTCAGACCGCAGCAGCTACCGCAGAGCCAGGCTGGCAGGGTGCCGCACGGGCTCGACTCCAGCGAAGGGATAGAGATGGAGAACATCCAGCATCAAGACCTGGGTCTCGGAGGAGTAATAGGCACCCCGTCCCCTCCGTCGAGACAAGCATGGAGTCGGGATAACCCGGGTTTCGAGCCCGAGGATGAGATCATGGGAGCCGACTGGCCTCCGGCGAGCCCCGGGAGGAGGTCGGTGTCCACGGCCTCCAGCAGCAGCTGCAGCAGCGGCCTGGGCAGCTACACCGGCGGGGGCAGCAGCACCCACATCCCCCGAGGAGGACTCTACCCGACCCCGACTGTGGATGCCCAGCAGCAGGACCGGCATGAGCACCGCAGCTGTATGAAGCAGATACTGCAGAGGATCAGAGGTTCGTCGCTGTTTGTGCTTTGTTAACTTTCATGTCAAAGTGTATTAATTCTCTACAGATCAGTGACAGCATGATGATGGATGAATAAAGGGACTGTCAGGCTTCAGGGCTGTTGAGTTTATAAAACCTTTGTCAGTGTACAGTCAGCTGAATTTATTATGGAATTGATTTAAAGTGATTGATATACTATAACCAATCAAATATAAAGTGGAATTATCAGGATTAAAAGAATAATTCTATGATCAAATAACATCAAAACAAGGGGAGAATTGTAGTAATCTAATAAAAAAAGACACATTTTAAGTAAAATGAAGAGAAAAAACAAAGGGTAGTTCACATGCTGCAAATATGCTGATGTCTCTTGAATTGCTGCTTTTTTCTGTGCAGTTCTGTGGTGCACAGAGCTGATGGAGGACAGCGACAGCAGTCGAGAAAGGTACCTCAGGAACGTACTGCGGGAGATGCTCACATACATGGCGTTCCTCGTCACGATTTGCATCTGTAAGTAAGCACCCTGAAATCCTGCAAAATGACGTAACGCATGTTTGTGCACAAGGCTGGGGGGTGTGCCCTCCAGAACAGCACCGATAACCAGAGTTTCCAGCCTCGCTGTGGAGAAATGAACTTAACAGGAATCAGTTCTCAGTCGAGGCATTTTTCACATAATCTGGTGTGAATGTTAAGGCGATCTCGACTCAGTTGGACCACATGCACGTCAAGTGAGTAACTAACAGGGGGAAAGTGTTGTGGACCCTCCTCATGTGCTACCAGGCCCTGTTAGTACATATCCCACCCTCTAGAGGCCCAGCCCCAGTCTTCATAACAATCCTGATCAGATGTTTGGAGTATGTAGTGTTGTTGCTCAGGAAGTTTGTCAGAATTACTAAATCAGCTTTTAAAATTAAATAAATTGTTCATGGTGGTGCGATCAGGTGTGAGCTCTGTGGTAAAACCTTTCTTCTCTGTGTGACGTTTAAATGGCAGTGCGTTTCTAAAGCCACGTTTTTGTTGTTGTCAGTCAGCACCCATTGCATCACTTCCAGTAAACTTAAAAGTGCATTCATTTCTCCCGGAGTACCTGCAAAAATAATAAACTAAAATAATTGATAGTACAAAAACAAATCAGCTGTGAGCAACATGGCTGATAATATACATCAATGGTTGATTGGTGAGATATCTGTAAAGTAAAGGTTTGTGCCCTAAAGGCTGGTCCTGGACTGAACTGAACTGACACTTGATCCAGGTGACTCATAGAAAGCTTTTTAAAATGTGGCCTTGGCACCTTTCTTGTAGCTAAAAAGCTATTTTCCGAGCTCACGGATCTCGGACACTTGTCAGCAGGTTTAAATCCCAGTATGCACAAATTTGATGGCTGCGTTTTGCGATGGTAAACAAATTGATGGAAATCCCACATTTACAATGTAAGTGATGAGAAAACTAACGGAGAAGCTTCTCTGCTCTCTTTTTGCTGCAATGAAAAATGCCAAACTGTGGTTTAGGGCGGATCAGGAAATGACTTCCTGGCAGGCTGGATGCAGGCAGATTGTGCCAGGCTGAGCTTGACTATTAAAAGCAGTTTCCAGAGTCCCTGATGAATACTGAAAACTACAGAGAATAGTAATACAGAGCTGAACTAAATCAAGTTTAATCTGATTTTGAGTAAACTTTTTGGGTTCTACGTCTTTGCGAGGTCAACGTCGTTCTGGATGAAAACACGTTTATTCAGACAATAAAACGTTCACTCTGTGTTAATTCTCTTGTTTGTCATCGTGCGTTTTATTAAAGGCTTGTCACGTGCTAATATTACTTCTGTTAAATTGTGATTTGCTCTGCAGTGACCTACGGGATGGTGAGTGCCAACATGTACTACTATACCAAAGTCATGTCTCAGCTGTTCCTGGACACGCCACTGTCTGCCGGGGACCCCTCCACTTTCAGAAGCCTCTCAACCATGGAGGACTTCTGGAAGGTAACATTAAGAGTTATTGTTGTTTTGTTTTTCATCTTTTGAGTAAAATGTATTTTCATTTTAGCTGTAATGTTTTATCATTGTGTTGTTTTATGATTGAGAAAGAAGCATCGCTGCATGCTGGTATTTAAAGGAACAGTTTGACATTCTGGTAAACAGTCTGTTAAATATAAGGCTGCTTCTTAATCCTGTTCTTCATTTACAGTTCACACAGGGACCTTTCCTCAATGGCATGTACTGGGAGGTGTGGTACAATAACAAGAGCCTGCCAGAGAACCAGAGTCTCATCTACTATGAGAACCTCCTCCTCGGGGTGCCACGGCTCCGGCAGGTCAAAGTCCGCAATGGGTCCTGCTCGGTCCATGAAGATCTGAGAGACGAGGTTCAGGACTGCTACAACATGTACACCCCAACCAACGAGGACACCACCCCCTTTGGCCCCAAGAATGGCTCTGCGTAAGTGCAAAAGGAGACTACAGCTGTGTTACATGTGTCACACTAACTAAAGCCCACGTCCTGAGTCTTTTTTTTCCGCTGTGTCTCAGGTGGGTGTACGCAACAGAGAGTGAGATGAATGGGAGCAGTTATTGGGGTCAGGTGTCGAAATACGGAGGCGGAGGATACTACCAGGACCTGTCTCGTACGAAGGAGGAGTCGACGATCCAGCTGCGGTTTCTCAAAGACCACCTGTGGCTGGACAGAGGCACCAGAGCGGTCTTTCTCGACTTCTCCGTCTACAACGGCAACATCAACCTCTTCTGCATCGCCAAGTAAGAATCATCAGCTGCAACACGTCCGTTTACAGTGTGAGCTGTGACTATTGGTTGTGCCTAGAATTCTGATTTACTGCACCTACTTGTGACCTCCTGTTTGAAAACCAACAGTTCAGATCATGTGATGCTTTTGTCAGGTTGCTGGTGGAGTTCCCGGCGACAGGTGGGGTGGTCACCTCCTGGCAGTTCCAAACGGTGCGTCTGATACAATATGTGTCCAGCTGGGACTACTTTGTGGGTCTGTGTGCGGTGGCGTTCTGCCTCTTCGTCTTCTACTACGTGGTGGAGGAGGTGCTGGAGATCCGCATCCACCGTCTGCATTACTTCAAGAGCCTGTGGAACTGCCTGGATGTTCTCATCGTCGTGGTGTGCATCAAACTCCTTTTTACGATCATTCGAGTCCTTGTAATAATCGGTTTAGAAGCGATTCACTGAGTTTGTGGTTTACTCTCTCTGCTCTTTTTTCAGTTGAGCGTTGTCGCTATTATCATGAACATAACCAGGACAGCCATGGTTGGCAGCCTCCTCAAAGGCCTGCTGGAGAACCACTCTGCTCACCCCAGCTTTGAGTCTTTGGCCAACCTGCAGGTCCAGTTCAACAACGTGGCGGCGATCATCGTCTTCTTTTCCTGGGTCAAGGTATAAATCTTTTTCCCTTTGCTCCGTGATCTGTCCAAAACTGCCACAGTGCAAGTTAGCGATAACTAATTTCTCTTCTCCTCTCAGCTTTTTAAGTTCATCAGCTTCAATAAGACCATGAGTCAGCTCTCCAGCACCATGTCTCGCTGTGCCAAGGACCTCGTGGGTTTTGCCATCATGTTCTTCATCATCTTCCTGGCGTATGCTCAGCTAGCCTACCTGGTGTTTGGAACCCAAGTCAACGATTTCAGCACTTTCCAGGCCAGCATGTGAGAGCATCCAAAGTGCAGTCCACAAACGTACGAACACCTGGAACAACTGATGTTCCCTGGTGTATAAAAGTGTTGAAATGTTTTCTCTTTGTGTAGTTTCACCCAGTTCCGCATCATTCTGGGAGACTTTGAGTTCTCAGAAATAGAGGAAGCAAATCCAGTGCTCGGACCCATCTACTTCACAACCTTTGTCTTCTTCATTTTCTTTATTCTCATGGTGAGTTCGGGTGGTCACAGCTGTTCATGTTGTTTACTCGAAGCCCTCGCTAACAGGAACACCTTTTCTCATTCTCTCTATAAAGAACATGTTCCTGGCCATCATCAATGACACATACTCTGAGGTGAAGGCTGACATGTCCCAGCAGAGGTCTGAGATGGAAATGAGTGACCTCATTAAGAAGGTATTGAACTACATCCATCAGTTGTTTTGGCATATTTCCATTAAAGCCACCATTCCAATAACGACAGAACAGAGAAAGGACCAGAGTTTCCACCTCAATGTGCCATTTCTCCAGAAGCTTCTCCAAATATTGCACTGTTTGAGTCTGGTTGTATCTTCTCAGGGACACAGATATTTGGAAAATACCCCAAGAAAAGACATTTGAAAAGAAAAAGAAAATTAGAAACTGCCTGGAAAGGTGTGAGTGGAGTGCCACCACTGTGAGTCACTGCAGGAAGCCCTGATTGGTCATCTGATCCCTGTGCTGAGAAGTAATGGTGGAACTCTCTCTCTCTCTCAGGGTTGTAACAAGGCTTTGATGAAGTTGAGACTGAAGAAGACGGCGGTAGACGACATATCAGACAGTTTGCGTCAGGCCGGAGGCAAACTGAACTTTGACGAACTCCGCCAGGACCTGAAAGGGTGAACAGAACGTTACACGATGCTGAAACTGTCCACCATCGTGATGTTCTTTCAGATTTTGTGTTTGTGCAGTGAATATCAGATCCACGCTGCGTGTCCTGAGTGCGTGTCGTGTTTTTACTCCGCTCAGAAAGGGCCACACAGACGCAGAGATTCAGGCCATCTTTGCCAAGTACGATCACGATGGCGACCAGGAGCTGACGGAGCACGAACACCAGCAAATGAGAGACGACCTGGAGAGAGAGAGAGTGAGTGATGATGCCGACAGCTTGTTCCATTTGGTACTGCCCCCCTCCCCACCCCCCGCTACAACGCCTGCAGATGTTCAGTGTCTCTCTGCTCGTATGCTAGGAGGACTTGGATCTGGAACGTAATTCGCTGACCAGACCCAGCAGTGGGCGGAGCTTCCCTCGTACCCAGGACGACTCGGAGGAAGACGACGACGAGGATAGCGGCCACAGCTCTCGTCGTCGCGGCAGCAGCTCAGGGGGGGTCTCCTATGAAGAGTTTCAAGTGTAGGAGCTTTTATTAACGTTATTCAGCAACTTCCAAAACAGTGATTTTCTCAAGTAATTGATTCATTGTTTGGTCCATAAAAATACAGAAAATACTTATAAAACACTTATTCCAACTGTTGCAGATTTCTTTTCTGTCAGTCATGTGACTGATTAGTTGATTGAGCTTCAGCTCTAAGTGAATGAGTAATGACAGACTGTTAAACAGCGGATGTGTTGGGATTTTTATACGTGATAAATGTTTACAGATATCTGTGTCTGCCTTTGAGGAATAGCCAGATTGTCTGACTGTAGTAACACGGCACATTTTAATGTAGTGTCAAAATGGAACTGTCTCTGTCCCCCAGGCTGGTGAGACGTGTGGACAGGATGGAGCACTCCATCGGCAGCATAGTGTCTAAGATAGATGCTGTGATTGTGAAGCTGGAGGCGATGGAGAGAGCTAAAGTCAAGAGGAGGGATGTGCTGGGCAGGCTGCTGGACGGCGTCATGGAGGTGAGATTCAGAGGACTCACAGTCAGTGCACTTAAAGCTGCGACAATAAATGTTTTCATGTTATGAATGGAGTAATTGTAAATGAAATGGGGCTTTACATCTTTTAGCTTTTTCTTTTAGTCTTTTAGCTCACTGTTTTAGTTTTGACAGTTTTACTGTTTTGGCTCATACAGTCACATCATTGAGTGTTTAACAGCTAAACAGCCAGATGTTGTTCTGAATAGTCACTAGAGACTAAAAACAGCTAAAAGGAAAGGGAATTTTGGACTTACTTTAATCATGTGCTCAGAAATAAGACAAATAAATTAACGTTTCTGCGTATCTGATTACAAGTTTGTAATGTGATGAGTTAGTCTTGTGTTTACAGCTTGTTTCTGGTGCCACCAAGTGGCCAAAGTATGTTATTGCAGGTTTCAATAAGTGGTTACAGTATTGCTTCCTACAATAATCTAACTTCTTAAACATCTTACTGGAAAAACAGCGTCTGTAATGGAGGTAGGAGAAAGTTAGGCTTAACGATGCCTCTGGACATTCAACATCAGAGTCTGACTAAGACTGAGAACAATGTAGCCTCTGTAACGCTACATAACTCAGTTTCCACCCCTGAATGAACAAACAGCATCTTAAACCACTAATACGGCTGAACTAAATAAGCCGTGCTTCAGTAATATGGCTGTGGTAAAAGGGTACTCCTGTCCTGCTGTATGTGGTATACATCCAGTCTTACAGGAGCTGCTTTCTCATGTGCATGTTCACACACTGAACGAGAGAATCTGTTTGTGTCCTTCAGGACGAGCGTCTGGGACGGGACACCGACGCCCACAGGGAGCAGATGGAGAGGCTGGTGAGGGAGGAGCTGGAGCGCTGGGAGTCTGATGATATGGCCTCACAGGTCAGCCACCCGCAGCCGGCCACTCCTGTCGGCCACCGGCCCCGTCCGTCCTCTTCCCTGTCCGCCGACGGCCTCGACACGAGCACAACCGGGAGCGGCCATGTGTGAGGACGTGGCCCGGTGAGGAATATTCCACTCTGGCAACAAACTCTCTAATGGAAATATCGCTGCAGCGGTACGAGCACCTGAAGACGTGGGACCATTTTTGCAGAACAAAACGAGATTTCTTATTGAAGCTGTTTAGACTTCTTGATGTTTTACAAAGGAGGTGACAAAATCAGACGCACTTCACCTCAAACACTTAAATGCACTGAAAGTGAGTGAAGCAGATGTTTCAAAGTATTCACTAAACTGTCTAAAGCTTTTTACCAAGTATTAAGTAAAGAATGATGAAGGAATTACTGCACAGTATTGCATCACAGTATACACTACACGCCTTCCAGCATACTCAGAAGTACTCAGAATACACAGCGTATGATGTTAATCTGCTCCGCAGCTTTTGATTACTGTATCCTCACATTAGCATTTATACAAATACCAAAAGGGCGTTTCTATGACTGTTAATTTTGCTGATTATTTTCCACCATTTTAATATACAGTAGGTACAAGTGTGGCACATTCTGTCATATTTACTCATCTTCTGTACGTCAATGAAGCTTCAAATTAAATAGCTTATTATCGTTTTATGATACATATTGTAACTTAAAACAAACTTCGATTTGGAGTGCATCTAGTGTTCATGGGAAACCCATGCATTTATTTTCCCTGTGCCTTACTTTTTTTACAGTCTTCCTTTTTTAATCTGTTATACCAAAATAAAGTGTTATTAAAATATAAGTTTGCTTTATTTGTTATGCTTTCGCTGGTTAGTGACAAGAAAACAACCATAAACATGACTAAAACATCATCTACCCTCCTAAACATAATTCACATTATTTACACCACATGCTTTATGCTGTATAGTAAAGATGAGGTAAGACTTTATTCAAGTCTTCTAAAAGATATGAACATAATGTTGTTGAGCCAAATCACTAATGTTTCTTCCTTGTTTGACTCTTTGATCATCACTATATTTCCTTCTCTGCTTGTCTTATTGTTGTAGGGAAACACAAACCCGACTGAAATATTTTACATTTTGTAATATTTCTTGTTGTGTATAATAATACACAATACAATTCAGAGATACTAAGACATCTAAAAATACAAATGCTGCATTATACAGTTGGTGTTTTCAGTAACATGTTAATAATTTTGAGTACTTTTTTCTAAAATGAACTGTAGTCTGGTAGTAAGAAAGTTATTTCAGCTGTATTGAACTTTTATTTATCTGTTGATTTCCTTGAAAGAAGAGATCAATTTAAACACAAGTAAGTTTTTATTGATTATTTATGTTTTATTGTAAACTTTATATATGCTGAACTGTATGTTTGGAAATTACAAGTATAAATTTGACTATAATCAGTACCAAACACTCATCTGAACAGAATTACTGCAGGTCAGCATGAAAACAAGTAAACTGGATGACTGCACAGAAAAAAACAAAACACTGAGACCAAAGTCCTCAAAAAACTACATCTGAGTATAAATGTATATATAGACATTTTCTTTGAACATAACATGTGCACATACACTTATTACTTATGTGAATAAGTTCTACAATACCAAGAACGATTCTGGAAACAGCTAAAAAATCAAGACTGCTGAACTAGAAAAGAACTGAAAAAGGCATAGTCTAATTATAAAATACAGTAAATGTAAATATTCATAAATAACCACAGTTAACTCTGAAATATAAACCTGTAAGAAACACATGCAACATTTATTCACAGCACTGGTGTGAAAACGTCAGAAAACTTTTCTCTCAAAGGTTCCAAAAACTTCAACAATGTGAAAAACATGTTGTCACGTTAGCTCCTAAAAAAGATACAGTTCAGTTTTTACCAAAGAGGCTCAAACTAACACTCAGGTATGTATGTCACCTGTACTGAATATCCCAGTATGTAAGTGCACAGTGTAGACACACTTGCAGAAAAGTTTTGACATTTGGCTAAAATACACTAACTCATGTCATGTTTGTACATTAAAGCTGCTCTAATCAAAAATTAATCAAATAATTATGAACGCATAGTTTTGGTATCATGTTCACCGCTCTCACTCTGAAAGTTTTGGGGCCCAGCAGGCAAAAAACTCTAAAAAGGATCTATAAGCTACCTGCTCAGCACCAAACAGATGAGGAACACGGTGAAGAGTTTAGCATCATTTAGCTAGCTAGCTAACAGCCAAATAAACGTGAATCTTACTCCCTGGCACGTTTGCGATATCAGCTTCATGAGTTGATAACATGTCAGTGTTGTGTTGACAGCTTGTTGCGCTGCCCCCAAGTGCCAAAAAAAATCTACTTTAAGTTTTAGTCTGGATCTTGAGCCAGAAAACAATTAATGCTAGCTTAGCTTAGCATATAGATAAACTACTTAAACAAACAGGATGCCAGTGAGCTTCAGAGCTGGTGGATCTGTTTTTGCTAGCTGTTTTCCCTGCTTCCATTCT
The DNA here is from genome assembly GCF_017976325.1 of Chelmon rostratus. Lineage (NCBI taxonomy): Eukaryota > Metazoa > Chordata > Actinopteri > Chaetodontiformes > Chaetodontidae > Chelmon > Chelmon rostratus. The sequence goes on from NC_055660.1 coordinate 2,923,344, forward strand.
TTATGCTAAGCTACGCTAACTGCCTCAACACACAGACACGGGAGTGGTATCAGTGTTCTCGTCCAACTCTATGCAAAAAAGCCAATAAGTGTATTTCCCAAAAATTGCTACCGTTCCTTTAATGGTGAGTTTTTTGTTGAACATCTACTCGCCTGGTTCACCGAAGGGAAAAGATGCAGAATCACACATTTAAGTGAATTTCTTGATGTAGCGCAGTTTCAGATAGGCGATGATGAGGAATATGAAGGTCATAACGGTCAAAGCCACGTGGTTCTCCCACAGCCCCCAGGTGGTGTACTCTATCCCCAGGTAGTCCAGATACTGCTCTCCTGTGCATCTGAAACAACACGAGCCCCAGCTGGTTAAAAGAGGTACCAGGTCATCTGTAACTGTTCTCGCGATAGTAAAAATGTTAAACATGAGGTCTGGCGGACGAAGCGGACTGAACGTCACAACCAGAGCGTGTGCGGTACACGGGTGCACTCACGTCAGGCCGGCGGTGCTCACGCTGCAGTTGGTCGTGGCGGCCGACGCGCTGCTGTTTCGGATCACGGCCTCCTCGCAGAACTTCAAACCCAAAAACTCGTTGATCTTCAAAGCCTGAACAGAGACGGCACAGTCGATCGATGCTGAGCAGATCAAAGTGAACACAGAACAGACTGAATGCTGATCTGTGGTGATCGGTGGACGAACACAGGAAGCTGTTCACGCTCACATGACAACATTTTAACTATTACCAACAGTGTGGCGCAGTGCTGCGTGGCAGTAACAAGACATGAGAGGACAGAAATGACACGTTTATCATTATAAACCTCGCCTCCATTACTGCTTTTCAAAATATCTCACTTTGGTACGTTGTCTTGGTCACAAATTAATGCAGATTTTTTCCTGGATGTTTATCAGCAGAGCAGTTAAAAGCTTTGGGAAAAGTTACTCCAGTAAGGGAACCCGTCACAAGATCACCAACACATTCTGATGCTTAAATACAGGAGCTCTTTATGAAAGATGTTGATGTTTCTGTTCTGTGTTTACATTCAGAAATTCCATCCATCCATCCATCCATTGTCTTCCGCTTATCCGGGGCCGGGTCGCGGGGGCAGCAGTCTAAGCAGGGATGCCCAGACCTCCCTCTCCCCAGACACGTCCTCCAGCTCTTCCGGGAGGACCCCGAGGCGTTCCCAGGCCAGCCGAGTGACATAGTCCCTCCAGCGTGTCCTGGGTCTTCCCCGGGGCCTCTTCCCGGTGGGACATGCCCGGAACACCCTCCCAGGAAGGCGTCCAGGAGGCATCCGGTAAAGATGCCCGAGCCGCCTCAGCTGGCTCCTCCCGATGTGGAGGAGCAGCGGCTCTACTCTGAGCTCCTCCCGAGTGACAGAGCTCCTCACCCTATCTCTAAGGGAGCGCCCCGCCACCCTGCGGAGGAAACTCATTTCAGCCGCTTGTATCCGAGATCTTGTTCTTTCGGTCATGACCCAGAGTTCATGACCATAGGTGAGGGTAGGAACGTAGATTGACCGGTAAATAGAGAGCTTTGCCTTTCGGCTCAGCTCCTTCTTCACCACAACGGACCGGTACAACGACCGCATTACTGCAGCTGCCGCACCGATCCGCCTGTCAATCTCACGTTCCATCCTTCCCTCACTCGTGAACAAGACCCCAAGATACTTAAACTCCTCCACTTGAGGCAGGATCTCTCCTCCAACCCGGAGAGGGCAAGCCACCCTTTTCCGGTCGAGAACCATGGCCTCGGACTTGGAGGTGCTGATTCTCATCCCAGCCGCTTCGCACTCGGCTGCAAACCGCTCCAACACATGCTGGAGGTCCTGGTTCGAAGAGGCCAACAGGACAACATCATCCGCAAAAAGCAGAGATGAAATCCTGTGGTCCCCAAACCAGACTCCCTCCGGCCCTTGGCTGCGCCTAGAAATTCTGTCCATAAAAATAATGAACAGAACCGGTGACAGAGGGCAGCCCTGCCGGAGTCCAACATGCACTGGGAACAGGTCTGACTTACTGCCGGCAATGCGAACCAAGCTCCTGCTCCGGTCATACAGAGACCGGACGGCCCGTAGTAGAGGGCCCCGGACTCCATACTCCCGAAGCACCCCCCACAGAATGCCACGAGGGACACGGTCGAATGCCTTCTCCAAATCCACAAAACACATGTGGACTGGTTGGGCAAACTCCCATGAACCCTCGAGCACCCTGCGGAGGGTATAGAGCTGGTCCAGTGTTCCACGACCAGGACGAAAACCGCATTGTTCCTCCTGAATCCGAGGTTCGACTATCGGCCGAATTCTCCTCTCCAGTACCCTGGAATAGACTTTACCAGGGAGGCTGAGGAGTGTGATCCCCCTATAGTTGGAGCACACCCTCCGGTCTCCCTTCTTAAATAGGGGGACCACCACCCCGGTCTGCCAGTCCAGGGGCACTGTCCCCAACTGCCACGCGATGTTGCAGAGGCGTGTCAACCAAGACAGCCCCACAACATCCAGAGACTTGAGGTACTCAGGGCGGATCTCATCCACCCCCGGTGCCTTGCCACTGAGGAGCTTCCTAACTACCTCGGTGACCTCAGCCTGAGTAATGGATGAGCCAGCCTCTGGGTCCCCAGCCCCTGCTCCCTCTACGGAAGGCGTGGCAATGGGATTGAGGAGATCCTCAAAGTATTCTTTCCACCGCCCGACAATATCCCCAGTCGAAGTCAGCAGCTCCCCACATCCACTGTAAACAGTGTTGGCAGGGTACTGCTTCCCCCTTCTGAGGCGCCGGACGGTTTGCAGAACATCCTTGAGGCCGACCGATAATCCTCCTCCATGGCCTCCCCGAACTTTTCCCATACCCGAGTTTTTGCTTCCACAACTGCCCGGGCTGCAGCACGCTTGGCCTGCCGGTACCTGTCAGCTGCCTCAGGAGTCCCACGAACCAACCAGGCTCGATAGGACTCCTTCTTCAGCTTGACGGCATCCCTTACTTCCGGTGTCCACCACCGGGTTCGGGGATTGCCGCCACGACAGGCACCAGAGACCTTACGGCCACAGCTCCGAACAGCTACGTCAACAATGGAGGTGGAGAACATGGTCCATTCGGACTCAATGTCTCCAACCTCCCTCGGGATCTGGTCAAAGCTCTCCCGGAGGTGGGAGTTGAAAACCCCTCTGACAGAGGGTTCCCCCAGACGTTCCCAACAGACCCTCACTACCCGTTTGGGCCTGCCAAGTCTGTCCAGCTTCCTCCTCCGCCAGCGGATCCAACTCACCACCAGGTGGTGATCAGTTGACAGCTCAGCCCCTCTCTTCACCCGAGTGTCCAAGACATACGGCCGAAGGTCAGATGACACGACTACGAAGTCGATCATTGACCTCCGGCCTAGGGTGTCCTGGTGCCACGTGCACTGATGAACACCCTTGTGCTTGAACATGGTGTCCGTTATGGACAAACTGTGACTAGCACAGAAGTCCAATAACAGAACACCACTCTGGTTCAGATCGGGGAGGCCGTTCCTCCCAATCACGCCTCTCCAGGTAACACTGTCGCTGCCCACGTGAGCGTTGAAGTCCCCCAGTAGAACAATGGAGTCCCCAGTCGGAGCACTTTCCAGCGCCCCTCCCACGGACTCCAAGAAGGGTGGGTACTCTACACTGCTGTTCGGCCCATAGGCCGAACAGTGAGGCACCTGTCCCCAACCCGAAGGCGTAGGGCAGCGACCCTCTCGTTCACCGGGGAAAACTCCAACACATGGCAGCTAAGGTGGGGAGCTATAAGCAAGCCCACACCAGCCCGGCGCCTCTCACCATGGGCAACTCCAGAGTAGAAGAGAGTCCAGCCTCTCTCAAGGAGTTGGGTTCCAGAACCCAGACTGTGCGTGGAGGTGAGCCCGACTATCTCTAGCCGGTACCGCTCAACCTCCCGCACTAGCTCGGGCTCCTTCCCCCCCAGCGAGGTGACATTCCATGTCCCCATTGCCAGATTCTGAGTCCAGGGATTGGGACGTCGGGGCCCCCGCCCACGACTGCCACCCAAATCCCACCGCATCGGCCCCTTCTGATCCCTCCTGCGGGTGATGGGCCTACTGGAGGGCGGGCCCACGTCGCTCCTTCGGGCTGTGCCCGGCCGGCCGGGAAATTAATGAGCTTATAAGTTTTCTTTTTCTAAACTCTCAGTGTTGATATTAGTATCAGTCGGGCTCTGATCGTTATTATTGGCTCACTTTAGCTGTGTTTAATATGATACGATATAAATGGATCTTCTTCTTCTTACTAATGCTGTCACTGAACTCTTTCCTGTTAAGACCCTCCTTTCGTTTGACTCACAGCGAGGCCGTAGCGAGGAATGCTGAAGTACTTCAGCCAAGCCAGCCAGTCCTTGATGCTGGGCAGGTTCACCAGGAGGCCTGAGAAAATCTACAAACACAACACAAACAGGCTTTTTTCACTGCAGGTGTTCCTAATAACATCAGCCTTAATGAATGTCGTTAGTGTCAGCAGTGAGTTTCCTGCTATCAGAAGCTGTCTCGACTTGAATTTGTTGTTGTCATGGTGAAGTTTGGACCCACCGTCAGTTATGTGTCTGTGTAGTGTCACTGTTAAAACCTGCTGTGGGCTCAGTGTGTTTGGATGCTCGTATTCAGCTGATCCGGACAGAGATAATATTGAACAGCACCTGATCGTATGTTCAGGTCAGTATGTGGAAAAATTCAGCAATTACCGTATTTTCCGCACTATAAAGCGCACCTCAAAGCCTTTAATTTTCTCAAAAACTGACAGTGTGCCTTATAATCCGATGCGCCTTTTATATGGATCAATATTGTAAAGGGCGTTCCACACGTGCAGTCAGCTGTCAACCTGAATAATAAAAGGACTATTTGACTGAACTATGGAAAACATGAATATCTGCTAAATAATAGGCAATTAAAATATTAATCAAACGTGGTTAATGTGATTTCTGCTCCTGAACCTCAGTGCACAGTGTCTGCACATCAGCGCTGAGCGCCGTCACCTACATCTTTACGCAGGATAAGCTGTCAAAACGGCGTCTGAGAAAAATGAATAATTATGAATAATTAGCATAATAAGTACATTTAAATGCTGAACAAATCTATAATCTTGATGAAATTAGGACTTTTTTCTAAGCAGAAGGTCATAATCTTTAACACTAGCTGAACAAGGTGGTTGCTAAACGTACACTGAACCATCACGTTTCATTATTTACTGCTCGACTGCTCGACACAGCAGAGAGTCTCGGAAACCGACGCGTCTTCTCACCATCATGAAGACGAAGGTGATGGTCATGAAGATGTTGGCGAGAGCCACGACGGTCTGGTCAGCTGAGATGGCCATGGTCATCGCCGTGGCTGTGTAGGCCACCAGCGTCACCGTCAGCGTGAAGACGAGGAAGGCCGCTGCTGTGGATTTCAGCCCTGCGTGGACGCCCACACACACACACACACACACAGATTACGTACTGGGCTACTGTATCTGCATGGAAACCTTCAGCACTTCTACATCTACAGCTTCATCAGGTTACAGGTGTGTGAGTCCCACCGATCATGAAGTAGACGATGCAGCTGAAGATGACGGAGGTGATGGTGCGCAGAGTGATGTCAGACAGGATCTTAGAGAGGAAGTACACAGACACTCTGTAGTACCCGCTGATGTACTCATGCCTGTCACAAGAAAAGCAAGCGCAAATCAAATTCTAGCTCTCATCTCATTCCAGACGTATGTTCAGCCAAGCACACAGACGTTACACAGATTACACACACGAAGAGTTTCCTCTCGATGATGAAGAGCTCGGCTGCAGACACGGTGCTGAAACACTGGTTGGTGGTGATGAAGAAGAGGGCGCCCATCCTGCAAAAGGAACAAACGTGGTAATACAGAGCAAACGGTGAAGGAGAGGAAGCGTCCAGCAGCTGACCACAGGTTCCACCCTGACCTCCACACACATAACGGCTTCCTCGCCTGCCTTCGTCTTTGACCCTTGCCCGCCCTTTTGGACTTGTTTGCTTGTTCTGATTTCCTGTCTGTCGAGGGAATAGCTTGATATTTTGAAAACATGCTTATTGGCTTTATTTCCAAGAGTTATGTGAGAAGACTGATACCGCTCTCATGTCTGTAAGGTAAATGTGAAGCTACAGCCAGCAGCCTGTTAGCTTAGCTTAGCACAAAGACTGGAAACAGTAGGAAACGGTTAGCCTGGCTCTATCTAATGGTAAGAAAACCTGCCAGCACCACCTCTAAAGCTCACTCATTAACATGTTACCTCTTGTTTGTTAAAAGTGTACGAAACAACACGTGTCTTGTCTTGGAGTCTTGTGCTAACAGTATTAAAGAAGCAGAAGTACCACAAAATCTAAATGACGTATTTACAACTTTATTCCATGAAAAAAATATCTTCATGCCTGCAAATGGCTTTGACGTAACTCTGCCCTATGCACAGATAATTAATATGCAAATAGTCTCCGCCTCTATCTCCGCTCACCTGCAGCTCAGCGTACCTGCTCACCTTCGCCATCGCTCATCAAACACACAAACCTCTGTTTGCATTCTGTTTGGGGAGCTAGTGAAAAATTTAGAGTCATGACCCATTCCAAACTGAAATGCTTTGCCATGATGTTGACTGCCTACTTTGCTCTTGATATGTCTCCTAGCCTCCCAAAACATCCCATGGAGAAGTTAACATGGTTAAAAACTTGATTTTCATTGGAGCGGTTCTTTCAGGACTCAGTTACATTCCACAACTGTTGAGTTTAAATCTAACCAAACATGTCGTGTAAATGAAACGACCTGAAATCTGAGGATCTGACTGTCTGACGCTGACAGAGAGTCGACTCTAAACAGTCGACACTGTGTGGATTACGGTACTAAATGTGGCGTGAACCACATACACACACAGGGACTTAAAAGGTGAGTGACTCCCCTATGGCCCTGCACCCAGTGAAAAGGAGGGAGGGGTGAATAACTTGAGACACATAAGCCGCATACACTGGTGTCTGCCATACTGCCTATGCATTGACCATGAATATAATGACATTAGCATCTTATATTCCACTGAAGCATGCACAGAAAGAAAGACCATTAAGATTTGGGCTTGTGAGTACCAGGTTGTGCCCAATAAAATACGGTAAGAGGATTAGCTAGGCAGAAATTGCTCTGCTTTTCACACTTCTTTACCACAAGCAATGACTGACTTAACCTGAACAGCTATTAGGATCAATATGGATCAACATGTCCACACTATACAGCCACATAATACTAACAGAAATAATCTAAATATGATATCTGTGTGCACATTATAGCACATGTACAGATTATAATAGCAAGCACAGGCTTTATTTTTCATAAACACAGTCAGCCCAGTTTTTTGTATTTCAGTAACGTGTCTTTCGTTAACTTTCCACAGTCCTGATGAACCTGCTGTTTTCGCTACCTGACAGTTAGAGGGAACACACGGGGATGACAGCGTGTGTCTCACCTGTTCTGGATGCCACTCTGATCGTCTTTGACCCCGAAGAAAATGGCTCCTACGATGAGGGCGAGGAAGATGTTGACTCCCAGCTGCACAGAAACATGAGACAACAGAAGCACTAAGAGCCATCCAGGAAGTCCTGTTTGTAAACTTAGAACGTGTTAGCATACAAGAACGTCGGCAAGTTGCAAGATGAGTGTGGAACAAAAGGGTTTTAATCTTTTTTAAACAATAAAGTTGTTTTTAATAGTTTTGAGGCTTTCCCTCCTCTATGCACCTTGCCAGTAGGTGAGGAGGTGCCAGAAACCCCCAACCTACAACTACACTTCTTGTGTTTTTGTGTTTAAGGTAAAGGAAGGTTTGGTGTTGGTGCCGTGCTTCTAACTGTCATGACTAATGACATGAATGATAAAACTTAAGCAGTGTCCTCTTTGTAAAAAAGAAAAAAAGGCCAATGTTTGTGGGGATCAGGGGGTCAAGTGGATGCCCTGCTCCTCCTCCAGACCGGCTTGGTGGGGGAAGATGACAGAAAAGAGTGAGGAAAATGAAAGGGACACAAGTTTTAATCCTGACAATTTACAGATTATGACAGGACTAAGCAGTTCCCAGGGTGAAGGGATAAGCTAATACGGTTGAGCCTTTTTCACCTCATTCCCCACAGCCCCTCATGTGAAAGCGGGGCAGTGGAGTGATAGGTCATGACGCCATCATGTGATGAGTCTCGGACCATGGCCAAGGGGCTTTGGTCAGATATGATATCAGTTCAGATCCTGGCCCAAAGAGGCAAGAGTGGGGTCACAACAGTCACAAAAGCCGATTACGGCGCCCACGCCACCTAGAGCCTCTCTTGTGGGATTATTTTGACTTATTTAGGGCCAATTAGCTGTTAATAATTCATAAAGTGAGGAGACTTCTGACGGCATTTTGCTGCCACGGGGTGACTAATGAGGGCATTAAGTCTTGACCTCTCCAAAGCGCTGTCTATGCATCCTGTTCATGACGTTAAGAGCGCTAACACCCATTATTTTTCTGCTCTTTTCAGTCTTTGGAGTGTTTGGACAAAGTAAAGGTGATAGTGGTACAACATCACGGTTAAACCCTTAACCCTAAAAACAGAGAACTTTAGGTTTATCAGGTCTCTGTCAGAGATGTGGACTTGCACCTTGAGCTGTACTTAAGTTGCTAAATTGAGGGCTTACTTGAGACTTTTCTCTTTTGAATCGGCTTGAATTGAGACTTGAGGGCAAAACACTGAGGACACTTTACCTCAGATCAGCAAATATCAAAAAACACTGCGGTGCAAAGTGTGGAACACTGTCCAACATGCATGAATTATTAATCTATTTATCATTATCATTATTATTTTATTATAGATAAATTAGACTTTCACTTTCAAATGAGCAACCTGATACATGAAAGAGTAGCTGACAGGAACAGTTTGACACTTTGGGAAATATATTTGTATGTTTTTTGGGGAATTGAGTGAGAAGATAAATAACTACAAAGCAAGCATGAACCTTAGCTTAGCATAAAGACTGGAAACAGAGGGAAACACCTAGCCTGGTTCTGTCAAAAGGTAAAAAATCTGCCTACCAGCATCTTTAAAGTTCACTGATTATCACATTAAATGACATTTAGTCATTTGTTTAATTGGTACAAAGCTCAAAAATGACAACCATCTGTTTTACGTCTGACTATCTCTGCATCTGAAATCACTTCCTGTTTACTGTCTAGTACACTACTGTTACTGTGTGCCAATTAATTGAAGTTTTGATTTCTGAATGTGTGGATTTATTCACTATATAACACTCAAAAAATCTTTTTTCTTGCATGTTGAGGGTGGAATCACCCCTTTTAAGTTAATTCCTTCTTCCTGTAGCACCAATGCTATCTCGGTGTACGTCAGGGGTCATATCTTGATTGTTTTGTTTTACTTGAACTCTATTTTTATATGAACTTTCTGTTACCTGGGATTGAGGAAATGAAAAAAACAGGAAAAAAAGTGTTCACATGATGTGCTGTAAGACCTGTTATGATTTTGTTCTAAATAAAAATTTGAATGGAAAAAAAACCAAACTTTTTTCTTTTAAAAGTTTTGGAGACGAAAATATGTGAAATCTCTGCGAAACTTGCTGCTCAGTATTAAGAAAACTATTCAGTGTCCATTATAAAGGCAGTCCTGAATGAGTGACCAAGAGGCTGATTTTAGACTTATTTCTTGTCTCAGGACAGTAACTTCCTGGAGTCTCCAGTGGTTGCCTGGCAACTACTCAGCAGTGTGTCGTCTTTTTACACAAGATGTAATGTGTCAGGAGCTGGTGGCTGGAATTTTTAAACTAGCTAGGTTCGCTGTTTCCCCGTGTTTCCAGTCTTTATGCGAGGCTAAGCTAACCAACCGCTGGTTTCAGCTACATATTTACTGCACGGACTCGAGGTGATATCAATCTTCTCCCTGAAGTCTCAGCAAGAAAGCAAATCTTTTAAAATGTCAAACTGCTCTTTTAAAACCTTCCAGCCTTCATATATAGCACGTGGGCTATTAGCATCCTTGCAGCTGTGCAAATAATTAAAAATAATTCACGTTTATGTGCTAGATCCTGCTTTGACTTTGCTTTATTTCATTGTTCCTGATCAGGTCTCAAGATTTCAGACTTGACGTGGACTTGATCTAAGAGTTAAAAACAGCTCTGCCATCTGCGGCGACAACAGTTGGGGAGTGCAGACAGCAGATGGCTTTATGTTAATGAGTTAGATATTTTCAGTGAGGTGTGGGGGTGTATTACCTGGGCCACAGATGTTTGTGGGTTCAGCATGAGGTTCTGGAAGGTTCTCTTAAGCACCCAACGTAGCTGGTGGAAGAAGGAGCTGTTGTAGGTGATGGTGCGGGACGACTTTGAACAGGAGCTACACTCCTTATCCTGGACGATGCGGTCCAGCTCGGCTCTGGTGTCGCTGGAGTAGCTGCTGTTCCTGAACTCCTCTACCAGGCGCTCCTCAATCCTCTGCCTGGAGCTGCTGAGCTCCTCAAAGTCCAAATCTGGACAGGAGGAAAATGATTCATTTGAGTTCTGGAAACAATGATAGACACCAAGTCTACAATATGCAAAAGTATGAATTGAAAAGCTTTCAACTGCATCCACAGTCCTCACAGAAACTGATTACTGTAGCTGAAAGTAAACTGTGTCTTTATCGACACACAGTAATATCCCCTGAAAGCCTCTTGACACTGACTACATTACCTGTGTACACTTCAGGGACTTGAAGAAAATTTGGTCATGCAAACAGTTAAACTCAGGCACATTAGACAAGCTTCACGTGGGGAAGGGGGAGTTAAAATATGAAATTTTAAAGCACTTATTTGTAGAAGGGAAAGCCTTCACATGTTGAAGGCTTTAGAAATGCTGTTACCTTCAGACCCGTGCACTTTGGTCATGGTTGTGGCAGTGAAGTCTCCATTAATAACATCCAGAAAGAAGTCAGCTGGGTTGTTGTGGGGCTCACAGGAATAGCCTGGAACACAGATCACAACGATCCATGTTTTATTATTAGATTTATAAGGCTCATTAGACTAACGCTGCACAATCATCTACATTCATTTCCAGGTGGTGTAGAAACATCAGTAAGAACATGAATACGTTAGATGGCATCTTGTGGCGATATAAATTTCTACATAGTCACCAATGTTAGTGAAGTAGTCCAAAGCGTTTGGCGCTGGTCCATGGTACACCATTTTACCGCTAACCAGCAGAGTCAGAGTGTCGAACAGTCTGTAGATGGAGTATCGTGGTTGGTGGATGGACATAATTATGGTTCTCCCATGACTGGCCATTCTGAGAGGACACACAGTAAAAATAATAACAGTACAGTGAAGTAAAGCTGCCTTCTAACTGCAAAAACAAACTAAATCTTAATCAAATTCAAGTTATAAAAAGAGATTGATGCTTAAAAATAATATATTCTGTCTTTCTGTATGTGGTTTTAAATCTTTAAAACTTTTAATTGTATAATTGTATTATAGAATTGTATAATTAAACACTGTATAAGAAGATTGAACAGGCAAACTGTGATTAGTACAGCATATTTCAATTATATAGCTTTTACTATTAAACAGCTGCATCCCTTCATTACATTGCTTGATAAATACACCAATAATGTAATAATTGTAAATGGTTAAATATAAATTATGCTAAATTAAAGATATTTTCACTATAGTAAGTTCTAAATGTGAGCTTAATCAAACTGGTTAAATCATTTTTCGTCTTTATAAGAGCAACATTTTGCACTAAAATGAACCTAAAATTAAAATGTTACTTTTCAGCTGTATCTTAAAACCTATATTCAAAAACGCAGTAAAACCAAGATTTCTGTTCTCTGGAAAAAGGCTGTTTTTGCAATCAACATTATAGATGATATATTAAAGATTATTGTTATAAAGTGTGTTATAAAGTGACATACATAAAATTACTAATTGAAATGGTCTTAGTGTTAAATGAGTTTTTAAGGAAAGCTGTCCACTGGATATAGTTATGGGGCACGGACAAAGATTCAGCTCTAAATATAATCTGTAATAAAATCAGAAGAATGAGGAATGAAAAGTTTCTTTAATACCTTTTCAGCAACAGCAGCACAGAGTTAGCGGTGCTGGCGTCCAGTCCTGTGGTCGGCTCATCCAGAAACAGAACCGAGGGATCAATGATCAGCTCCATGCCGATGTTTGTCCTCTTCCTCTCCCCTCCAGAGATTCCCCGGGTCATCTGTGTGCCCACCTGAGCAAAGCACCCACACAATCACTCTGTCCTGACCCTCACCTGAGGTCCTGTAGCTTGAGGCAGACCACACTGGGACGTGTGTGTGCATTTACCTTGGAGTCAGCCACCTTGGTGAGACCCAGTTCTTTAAGGAGGTGATTGACCCGAGCCTCCTTCTCAGTCTGAGGCACAGAGCTGGGCAGCCGCAGTGCTGCAGAAAAACGCAGATTCTCCCTCACAGTCAGGGTGCCCATGACCACGTCTTCCTGGGTAGAGAGACGGGAGCTCGAGGTCAGAGGTCAGAGGCTGGGAAGAGCATTCGTTTGGTGTTTCTCTTGTTCTGCTCTGCTGTTTCTGAAAAATCTAGATTTGCACAGACCTGTAACACAGAAAATTGTTGACCTAAAAGTGTTTAGCTGCTAGCAAACTCTATTTAAAGCTGCTACAATCATCATTTTCATATTAAAAGGGATCAAATGTCTACTAGTAACATGGGAGAGGTTGTTAGAACGGATTCACTGTTTGAGCCGCTCTCATCTGTGTTGTTTTCCAGGGAAAACTCTCTAATAAACCCGCTGTACGCTACCTGCCCAGCATCAAACAGCAGACAGACAAAGTTAGCGATGAGCTGATGAACACAGTGGAGATGAAGAGCCAGATATTTGTCTCAGGAATTGGTGGAGACCAAACCAGAAAGAGATGATCCCATTTAGACTGGGTGTGTAAATAAGCAACTGCCACATTTGCCACATCAATTTAACAGGTAGTAAATATGTCACTGTTACCAACCAAAAACTCATCAGTTCATGCAGGTTTAAGTGATTAATAAAATGCACCTGAACCACATAGCCAGAGAGGCACTTGAAGTTCGGGGGCTGTGGCGCCCGGTCAATGAGGACTTCTCCTGAGAGACCGGAGGGATCCTTCCTTGCGGCCAAAATATCCAGAAATCTTTGAACAAAACACACAAAACAGTCATATACAACAAGTGCAGGTGGCTTTTTTTAATACATTTTTTGTGTGATACTCACGAAGATTTTCCACTTCCAGTAGGGCCAAGAATCGCGTTGAGGCCAGGTCTCATAATCCCACTGCAAGAGAATAACACACAAGCCTCTGCAACCAATTCAACATGGATAATTCACTGAAAGGCAAAGATTGGGACATATCCGAATGGTTTGCATCCATTTCTAAGGTGTACAATCCAAGATTTCCACTTAACTGTAACAGTTTCACCACACAAATGTGAAGAGGGTGAAACAAAGTGGATTAATGTGACATGTGATGAAACTCAGAAGGGCTTAAATCATTTTCCTCATAGCACATTTTCTAAATTTTCCTCCCTAATCCCAAATAAAACAATGATCATGAAAGGTTTTTGCAGTTTATAAGATATTTCTTGAAAGCTGCACAGACACACACAAACACACACACACACCCAAATCTATAGTGTGGTGTAACAAATTCAAAAGTAAATCCTCTGACTTCAGAGAGAACAGCTACACAAAAAAGAGTCAGTGATATAAAACGGAATGAAAGACTGAATAAAAGCCTGGCAGTGGATCACGTGATGGTGTTTAATTCGTTTCCCTGGCAGACTGCTCTTTAGTGCATCAGAGAGATTATATGCAAGAAACCATGCTTAATATCATATAATTAACACTGAGGCGGGAAAAGGCCAAAAACTTGTGTGAAATGACTCATTCTTCCATGGGAAATGTCAGCTGTATTTAATACCATCAGAAAGAAACCAATGTAAGAGTCTATTCACTATTGTCCTGCTTTGGATAAGGATACAATGACCCCTGTTAAATGGACATGAAGAACCACCGCTCCTTCACTGCAACGTGGTCTCCCGAACGACGGGACTCGTTCCGAATTATTGTAATGTGATTTTATTTCGAGCCAAAAACGATGAATTTCACTTTGCGTTTTTGCAAGTCGACAACCCAGAAATCACCAGATTCATGATATTTGTGTCTCATTCTGTGAGAAAAACCTCATAATTAGCAGCTCTGAGTATGTGAGTATATTAGTATAAAAAACAACAACTGACCAATAAAAACCTGTAGATCTCTATATAAATGTGTTTTTCTACAACAGCTGCAGCATTTCTGTGTGTGCCTGTATTTTAGTTTGTTAGTGATCAGAATATCTATGTAGAGAAAAGTAGATAAAGGAACAGATACAGCTGACAAACACTCAACAGACGAACAGGCAAACAGGTACAGAGGATGCACAATTTTTGCAACTGACTTGAGGTCGACCAGTATTTCCCTGGGACTGGTTTTCCTTTTGCAGAAGGAGCCGCTCTTCAGCTGCACTTTGTACTGGATGTTGTGGAAGCTCACGGTGGAGCCACAAGGCTGCTTGATCTGATCCACGACCTTTGACCTGGCCATCCCGTTGGTGCCGATATCCTCTATCATTGCAATATTGATGTGACTGGCTCTCTCCATCATCCTCTGCAGCAAAAACCCTGTCAAATGACGGTGATCTGATGTGAAATCAACCTTTCACTGATTTGTGACATACATACAGACGTAAGGAATGTATCTCAGGGTTTCCCGCACAGACCACATCCACGAAAATCATTAAATATTAATACACTTTGATGAAATGAAACATGAATCTTACAGAGAAAAGAGTAGAGGCGATATTTCTCACAGCAAATGTGATTAAACTATTATGCAGGTGTTTCTGATGCTGGACAAGTAAAACAGACACGTGTTCATACATATATCTGTAATATGTAATATCTGTCTGACTTGGTTTTTGTTTAAATTGGCACCTAATCCTTCTCCCACGTTACAAATTGCAGAATAAGATCAATACTGAACCAGGATTGGCTTCCAAGATTTGTGATGTCACATATCATGCTCATAGGTCTGCCTCTTAAAATTTGATTTTCAATTAGCGCAGATAAAATTTACACTTTCAGCAAAAACGTGAATTAAAAAGAAACTTCTATTGTCAAAGTCTGCACACACATCATTCACAGAGTGAAGCTCAAACATTCAACTGCAGGAACAAGAAGAAAGACACATTTTTGACTGGAGGACTTCTAACAACCATATACACTTCATCATTTAGTGTTATATACTCAGAGGAGACGTCACATTTGTGCCCAATTCAACAGCTCCAATGTCTTTAATGTACTAAAAAGAACCAGACATATACTGACGTTTAACATCAACAAGAAAATTACAAGAACAAATTAGGTGAACTGAGCAATTTTAACCAGAAATAAAATACACGACGTCTGTGTTCAAGGTATAGTTTAAACAATAATGTAAAATTTCTGTGAGGAACTTCATGTGTCCTTATCATTTATAAATGTATTAATTGCCACATAATCTACATCATCGACACCAGGGCCTATACTAAACTCAGGACAGTGACAGGACATGAATTGGATATTTAGGGTGATGTGAGGTTTTTAGCGAGATTTAACTTTGGTGAACAATGTGGTAAATTCTAAAATGTGGGGCTTCAGTGCTTCATTCTGCAGCTTATGCAGTGTGTAACCAGGTTTTTCTTTCTCTTTCTGTTTTTTGTTGTTAAAAGAAAATGACCACAGATGTCATATATGCAAAATAAAACTGAGAACGTATATTATACAGGACATACCTCAACAATCAAGGATCAACTTTGTGTTAAGGTAGCTGCTTTCTTTTCTTCAAACAAAGCTTTTTGTTTTCACTGAACAGGAGCTTTCGTGACTGTTAATGAAATGCGTCTGGAAATGATCAAATAACATACTGTAACTGTACGCCGATTTTTGGCCCACTTTTACAACCAAACCAGACAAAAACTTACCGTTACTTATCCATAAAAACCACACACAAGTTAAAATCCTTTCTACAGCACTGATTTTCACATGCTTCATTTTAATATACAGTGTGATCCAGAGAACAAAAAAGGCATTTGGTCAATCAGGTGGGCTACCTTTAAGTTTCTTAATACATTTTAAGCAACTACCTCTTGCTCCATCTTCAATTAGACAAACCGGGTCGAAACAATCACACGCTGCCAAAATCCTGTGAAAATGATCATCACCCTGCTGTTGGTGCAAAGAAATGAGAAGTTTAGTTGCAGTGACTTACCGGTCTGTGAGAGTGTGAGATGTGATGGAGCGCTGCTGCTGCAGACTGACGGAGCAGGGAGGCGTGGAGCCTGACTAACATCAGCTCATGACAGCGGGGACAGGTGCCTCACCATCCAGCCACACACTCAGCTGTGATCCCACCAAGCTGCACGCCGCTTTAACCCTTTGTTTACCAACCAAAAAGACACGAATGATTGAGACCGTCCATTTTCACTCCTGCAAGGCTGTTATTTCTGTTCAGTGTGAAAACCTGTTAGCAGACTCATGTACTGAAGTAGCATCAAAATATACTAGTACTATTAAAGTACTACAAGTAAAAGTAGTCAGATTGGCCAATTTCAGAATAATGTATAGTATAGCCTAGTACTGGATTAGAATTATTGATGCATTCATGTGTTCATCACTTTAATGTTGCAGCTGGTAATATATAATTTATTAGCTGACTTTTGTATGAATAATATGACTCCTCAAAGCAATTAAAGTAATCAAATAAAATAAGTGTATTAAAAGTAAAAAGAACAAGAGTTTTCCCCTGAATTGTACTGAAGTAGAAGTATAAAGTGGAAGTACTCGAACTACAAGTACCTCAAAATTGTACACTTGAGTAAATGTAATCAGTTACATTCTAAATCTAAACATGCAACAATAATCTAATTAAGGGAGACAAAAAAGGGATGCAGCTGTGATGGAGTTATTCAGGTTTCAGGGGTTTACACATTTATTTTCAAACTGTATTGAAATCAGTGTCTGCTGGGGTGGAAAAACACATTCAGACTCAAATATCTGAACCATGCTTTGCCGAACGGTTAGCTGTACAGTATATGTAACCAGTAGCTAAAGGGCTAAAACATGCCAAACCACTGGTACGGTCCATTACGTACAATTTAGACATTATTTGTGTATAAATACTGACTGTATAAATTATGGTCTGAACCCTTCAGGTTAAAACTTAAGTGTACATAAAGGAACACTATCTTTTCCTTAGCTAGATGCTACTTAGCAGCGCAAACAGCAGGAATTCTGAGTTAGCAAGAAATACAGTCGTGTTAATTAGCAACGTTTAAAAGCAGAAAAGTAAGATAAAAGAATTAGCTAGCTTATTTAAGTGAACAGCCAGTGATTTCCCTTGATTACACATATCTTTTTGTTGCCAAGTGGTCGTGGTCTTATCCTTTTTTCCTTCAGCATTTGTTCAAATCACTTACCGGTTATACACTAAGTCACAACTTGCGTATTGTTTAATTTCACTGTAGTGTTAGCGTTAGCTCATCAAGCTAGCTGGCTAATGCTAATAACGTTGTAGCTGGAGGCCACTTTTGTATTGAAACTGATAAATCATCGATGGATAAGGAATTGTAAAAATACTTATAAAGATGTAAAAAAAAAGAATAACTGTTTCACTGATCAGTTTTTTAAACTAGACAGATAACAAAGCTCACCTGTGAGATCAATTCGTCTGTTAGCTAACAAATTTCTTCTGTTTAACGTTTAACTGCAACTACCAGCCGATATTTGCTCTTCACCAATAGTATGTACTGATAGTAGTAGTACAGTATTGTTTTAACTACATCTTTATGAAATATATATATATATATATATACACACGCATCATAAGTCTCCACAAAAATCTGACTACATATTGTAAAATTCAACCAACAAAACCTGGTGTATAGTTTTTATTTGAGGTGTCTCACAAGCCATTCAGACCAAAAATACAGTACAAACAGAGTGTTGCTGAAACAGTCACATTTAGGTCCCAGATACAGATCAACAGCTACAATGATTATATCTGAACAGCAGCGAAACAGAATACAGTAAATAAAAACTGACATGGGAATTTAAGTTAAACAGATGAGGAGGCTTGTAATGAGGACGTGTTTATTATAAAGGCAAAGTTGTTATAATAAATCAAGGTTTCATTCAGTATGCGGATGAGGAGGAAAACAGTATTTACAAAACATGTATAAATGGTGTTAAAGGAAAACCTCATGGCGACACAAGTCTTACAAATAGAACAATGATGATAAATATGACATGTTGCATTTGTCTAGCTTTAACAACCACAAAACAAAAGATCAACAGTGAGCAAAATGTGCGTTCTAATGTTTTAAGTCTGCCTTACATTGGAAATACATCCACTCACAGTATGTCAGCCAAGACAACTCATACAGCTTAATTACTCCTATACCCGACAGGGTTTGATTGTGTCCTTTAGTCATGGAGGGCATTGAAGCAAACATTCACATTGTCATACATGGCTCTTAGCTGATCAGTTCTTTAGTGTTGCATTAAGTGTGCTTTGCGCGTTCTGAGTGACACATCATTGGTGTAAATGAGGAATTACTGATTGTAACAGAGTTACGATCAAAATTATGTAGTTTCACACAATAAAAGCACTCGGGCAAAGTTCCTGCCTGTGTGAAATGTCGATATGAGATTCTCTTCAGACGAGTTGAGTCAATGCAACAGAGAACGATCAGTTTTCCAGATGTACATAAATAGAATTATTTACAAAACATAAACTATACATTTCTGTACCCCGAACACTCATTAGTGCCTCAACAAGACCTGTTTCACATCAGTACAGATATTAACACTTAGACAAGCGTGAGCAATACTTGAATCGCAAGAAACACAAATATATATATATATATATATATATATATACACACACACATCAGACTCAGCCACTGAAATGCTGTGCATATAAACAGCATCAAGCAACTCCGTTCACACTAGTTCACTACATCACAGAACATACAGTTTTGTTCATTTTCTCCAAAACCATCAAGGTTGTGCAATTCAGCATCAATGTTTTTCAATGATGCTTTAATAAGAATTATAAGTACTAAGAAAATGGGGAAGTTGGGACCAAAGCATTTTCAAAGATGGAACTGTTAATATTTCTGTATTTTCTAATTTAGATGCACAAGTTGAAAAGGAAATTCCAGAATTGACATATTAAAACCGACTCACTGACTTATTTTGGCAAAGATTCTTATATTCCAGATAACTCGTGAATCATGACGTTCTATGATAATTTACATTGATTAATTCCAATTAACTGACAAATTAATGCAGTTTAATTATTGTTTGTTCCAGTGCTCTTATGCATGTGGGCTCCACCTAAACAGCTGGTAAAATCCAAATGAAAATAAAAAAGTCCAAACTTAGGCATTATCATCAGCTAAAAGGATAAAACATTATCTGAATGGCAGACAGTCAGCAACACGAGTCTTAAAATCTTAGCTAGTGTAGAACAGGCTTTAAATATGCTGAGTGATGGCTGACATGTCATCATGAATTCCTGTCTGCCATTCAAACACTTGTCAGCTTTCAGCACCTATAAGGTCATTGGCTTGCTAGTAGATAAAACCTTGTATAAAGAGGATGTTTTTCATTTAGTGCACATCATGAATTCACAGCCTCTTACTCCACAGAGGCGACTAAATATCATGCTACTCTAAATAACACATTGTAACCCTTAGGTGTTATTGTTTGGGCAAACCACACTCTTTATAATGTTTCCATAAGGGCACAGTTGTTCGATTGTATTGCACACAAGAATTAGGTACAAAGACCGCACTTTTTCATCCACTGTCCTGCTAACTACGCCCAGCGACCACTGGACACAAAACTTCTGCTGAAGGAGAAACTTGGGTCCGAGCTCTCGTGCTTTCCCCAAGCCCCAAAGGGCGCCACGATAATTGTGCTGTTGTCCTCTGAGCCATACTGAAGAGCCTGGGGGACATGAGGACCATAATGATTAAAAAAAACATGACCATTTGCATAAAGGTCTGCTTACTGGCTATTTACACACTGAGCTCTTTGGACACTTGGGTTAAACAATTGTCTTACCCAAGATGACCCTGGACGATCATGCATACATCTCCACTTAGAGGTTTTTCTTTATTTATGATGGCTTATTTCATTTTAACTCTACTTTTTCCTCGCAACACATATATGTCACTCAAACTGGAATAAATGTTGTGTTAAACATTTGTTGGGGACTATTTTCATATTAATATACATTTGATGTGATAGTGAATATTCATGGAAGCAGGAGCAGATATGTGGAATTGTATTAAAAGAAAACTACTCTGCCCATGTTCATTTCAACAAAGGAACATGTCATCCAGTGGAAGTCTATGGCTCAGAGAAATAAGCTGCTGTATATCAGGCTTCGCTACACAGACACTACTTATTAGTAGGATCAATTCATAGTTGATTTTCATGGGATTTATTGAATATGAGAAAAACATATATAAGGGCTTAAAATGCAAAACACTGATTGCAAACGCCCACTGTCCGAAAGCACTTTTACCCTTTAAGGAATAAAAACATGCAATAAAACGTATAATGTCGATGTGTATTCATAAGCTGGACAGCAGAATGCTTGTACACGATACTGCTCTGGTGTAGGATATTTCCAAACATGAAGTATTTTCCTGGAGGACTTTCAACAGTGTACATGCTGCAAGATATTCTCCATAATGGATGAGTGCGACTGAAGGCTAACCCTCTCTGAGACTATTTATGGAAGCATTCTGATTTGTCTGTCTAACCGAACATGAAAGTGTTCATTTCAACAAATATGTCTGTCTATCTGCCACAACTCAAAGATGCCTTCCAATTAACAAAACATCCTTTCAAATCACAAACTTTTTTACACACTGTGGTTTCACTGTGGGACTATTAAAAGCCAAGTATGAACAACTTACCTGGTCAGATATCCTCTGAGCTGCCTCCTTGGGGTCATGGCACTGGTTGATGACATTGCAGATCTCCTGGCTATTCATAATGAAGTTAATACCGTCTGTTGTCAGCGCCAGGAACGAGTCATGGACATGGTACAACTAACGAAAGGAAACGCAATATTAAGCAACATTTATAACTTTTTAAATCATGCAGAAATCATGACTTTGCTTAATACATTCTTTACTACAAGTCTGTGCTACAATTATACTGCTGCCTTACATTAATATTAAATTCAATGCACTTTATGCTGAGAAGCTGAATTTGTCACTGTACCATCTGTTAAATGCTGGAACAAACTATTCAGTAAGAATCCCAAACAAATTAGCCTGAAACACCTTGTGGACAAATGTGAAAAATTATAACTCCACTTCTATAAACCTACCGATATTCTCTTGGTCTCAGGCTCAGCAATGACCCCCATGTTCTTCAAGTCGAAGTCTCCAATGCTGCGCGTCATGGCCAACCTGCCATTGACGTTTGGCTGTCCCAGACTATTCCATGTGATAAAACCTCCACTTCTCTTTATCCTTGAAGCAGGTGCAGAGGAAGAGATGACACAAAGAATTATTTCTGTTCAGAGAAAGAGTGATTTTTACAATAACAGCGCCAATATCATTCTCATTACTGCAATAAGAACAAGAGTCTGAAGTTACAGGGGGGAAACACAGATTTAACTCTTTGATTTCACTGTGGTTGATCAACCCCAACCTGTCATGGTCAGACCTAACTGTCAGGAACTCATTGAACAAGGCCTAAAATTGAAGAGACTTCAACCTCAGATGGACACTTCAGTACCTACTTTTAAACACTAGATGTTAACCTTCTCACAGATATGAGTTTAGTCTCTTTTGGGGAAAAATCCGCAACGAAACTGTTTCTTGAAGGCTCTGAAATTCTCCACAGGCAACATACTTTTTCATTCCACTATCTCTGGCTAATGTCATTTGTCTAAACTGACAAACGAAGCATTGCTGCAAACATCTTTGTACCTCTCTTTCTCGTCCTTCCTCTCAGGAGTGTGGTCGACAGTGAGTTTAAGGGCCTTGCCCTTGCGGCACAGCATGGCTCGGCTGTCACCCACACTGCCCACCACCAGCTCAAAGCCGTCCCTCAGCAGGGCCACAGTGGCAGTGGTTCCCGCGTTCATCCCGGGTGCTACAGAGACATAAATGGAAACATGAGAGGTGGAATGTGCCATAAAAAGGCCCACACACACACAAAAAAAATCACTGTTCACAAACAACCACATGGTGTACCTATCTCACAACCTCACATCCACACACACTAAAACATGAACACATGGGTGGGAGGTCAAAATGTGGACTTACAGCAAACTAGAGGTTAGAGAGTTAACAATAGAGGAGACAGTCACACATGCAGGTTGAAGTTTTTCAGCACAGTTGAGTTCTTCAGCAAATTTTACAGCAGACTAAAGTCTAAGGCTGAACCTAAAAATAATTAATGTTATCTGTCACAACACTTATCAGTGTGCATCATTGATACTGATATTCAAAAAGCAACACATAAACTCATGTAAAAAAAAGAAAACTGCTTTTATTCATACTTCCTGAGAGAGGTGGTTTGTTCTACTTGTCGTTTTGCATGCATTTATCATTTATTTCTTTTCTGTCATGAGGAAATTTATATTAAATTTGACTACTTAGTACTTGATGATGACAATTGGCAAACAGTAAGATGTTATTTTAACACTGAACTCAGCAACTTGGTTCCAGACAACTTCGTGTGTCTGGCAAACGTTTGAGCATCAGATATTTAACTACACATGAACACTGAAGTTCCATAAGGGATGGCACATTTCTTAAAACAGAATGAAATGTCATTAAATGGATTTATCTGCTGACATTTGTAGGCATGCATTTAACCGTTTTCTCTCCAAGGGAATAAATGAGGTAACTAACTGAAGATTTTAAGATAGGTGTCTGTTTTTTTTTAGCCTAATCTGCATATAAAACATGCTGCATCTCATGGACTAGATCTGTGACTGACAACACACATCTCAAACACTTTGTCAAACTGAAGCACTGTCTCACAAGAAGCTTTGCATACACTTGGTGAGAGAAGAAAAGGAAGAGAGCGAG
The DNA here is from genome assembly GCF_017976325.1 of Chelmon rostratus. Classification (NCBI taxonomy): domain Eukaryota; kingdom Metazoa; phylum Chordata; class Actinopteri; order Chaetodontiformes; family Chaetodontidae; genus Chelmon; species Chelmon rostratus. The sequence goes on from NC_055660.1 coordinate 2,946,527, forward strand.
AGAGAGAGAAATAAAGAACGAGAGAGAGAGAAAGAGGGGAGTGAGAGAAAGATAGGGAACCTTCCAGTAGTCCAGGATTTAGGACCCGCTGGACTCTCCTTCAATATCTAGCCTCTCGTCATCCACATTGGTGCCAAGGGCCTCCAGCTCTTAGCTGGGTCAGCAGCTGCCGTAGATAACATGCACACACACACACAGGCATATTGGGACATTTCACACAGCGTGGCTGATGTATGGCCACATAATAGATATACTAGCTTTTATATAAACATATAAGCTTCATCAGACATAAGGGCCTCTGAAAAGTCAAGCTAATTTGTAAAGTTTCTACATGACAAGGGCAAACATGTAGGCCACATGATTTATTGAGAGAAATTTTTGCATGAATTTGTTTGAGGGCTGCTCAAAACATGGCCAACATTAATTTCAATGTCCATGCTAAACAATATACTTTGCAGATTGAGAACATATCAAAAGATGGGTGACAAATTAAAGGAAAAAAACATGAACTTTGAGGCTACCACAAGCTCTTATAACAGGTTTAGTGTTTGCTGGTATGTACTCTTTAAGTCCTTGGACTTCTTCTCTAATGGGGTTGAGATCTGGTGAAGACCACAGCAAATGATTCACATTTGTGTCGTTTATCCACACATGTACTCAGCTTTTTCCTTTAATTTGTTGCCGTTGTAGACGCAATACTGGAAGCAGTGAAGCACTTGAGTGTTTGCTCTACTTGTAGCTGGTTTATTGTTCATCAGTTATTAATTAACTTTGGCTTAAATGACAGACCTCTAACCAAAAGCGCTCAGGTCATGTCAGTTGGGAAATCCAATGCCTCAAAGCCTAAATAGGATAAGTAAGTTAGGTTCTGAAGAGAGAAAAAGAAGTTTCATTACATATATACATGTGTGCATATATACACAGTATATCTTTGTAAATATAACATGAAAGAACCTACCATTTGGAGAGAAGTGCAAGTGCTTTGCAAGAGCTTTGTCCACTTCAAGGAATGCCTTCGTTAAAACTAATTCCAGGTTGAACTCCTCTGCCACAAGGTCCCTGAAACAACAACCAAGACTACATTGATCGGAATATCAGATACAAAGATATAACTTTTTTTTCAAAATCATCTCACATTGTCAGACATTCAAATTGTTAATCAGTAGATTGATTTCCTGTGACAAAGACTGGTATCGATATGTGACAACAGGATATCTACTGATTTCCTTACTTGATGTATTTCTCCATGTATTTTTCACAAAAGTCGGCTGCTTCTGGCCCACCATGCCCATCAAACACAGCAAAGTAGAGTATGTTGTCAGTCATTTGGGAGACCTGGAAGCGGTCTTCATTCTCCTTGCGTTGACCAATGAGCGAGGCACAGCCTACTTTCGATAAGCTGACTTTGGGAATTGGCTTGCCATAGCGAATGCTGGGTGGCAGCAAGATGGGCTCATCAATACGATTGTCCCAGATGCCAAATGAATCCCATGTGGTGGGACGGCCACTACTGTCTGCATCAAAGCGTGTGTTGCTGTGCCGTATTCCTGAAGGGCTGTAGAGTTGTCTCCGGAAGACTGTAAATTGAAGTTGGCTGTCTTGCTGGTATGAAAGAGGGCCTAGGGCCATGTGTAAAAGACCACTGCGCCCCACATGGGGACCACTGCACCTTGCAAGGCGCACGAGACAAGCTGCTGACATCACCCTGACAGCACAAACAATGGAGAAGCACTGGATGCACAACTAGGGGGGTTTGCTGTCTGAACACTGTGGGGGGGAAAAAAACAGTTAGTTAGATTGGGTGCAGAACTTTAACTAACATTTCAAAAAACCTATCTGTTTGTTCAGGTGGGTACGACAAAACCAGAATGTCTGAAATGTTGCAACTATTGCCACCAACCCTGTATTATTTATGGTTGACAAACTAATAATCATTAAGCAAATGCTCTTATCTCTAAAAAGATAAAAACGAGTTAATATGATGCAAACCCTTTACTTACATACAAAAGGTGCTTAAAGCATTGATCTAGTTATGAGAGGACTGGACAAATCTCGAGTAGAGCTGAAACAGTTAGCTGATTCACAGACATGATTCACAGACAATCAATCAATAACTGTTTTGATAGTGGATTAAATGTTCCAGTCATTCATGAAGCAAAATGCCAGACATTCCCTGGTTTCTGCCTCCCTGATAATAGTTAAATTATTGTCACATAAAACAACAAACTGGTTATACTTGGGCTTTAGACTGTTATTTTTGGACCAGCATTTGATTGCATTTCATTTGACCCTGGCACGTAACAACCCTGAAGTCTTTGCAGTCCCATAATAGTTAAATTAACCCTGCCTAATCTCTGTGTGTGCGACTATTGCTGGTGTATACATTCTAACATCTGAAAAGTAACGGTGAATAATAATGCAATTCAGTATACTATCAATATACAACCTTTCCATCAAGTAAGATTCACAAAATGTAGTAGTGTTATATCAAAATAATGCATATTTTTAAGTAACGTTAAGATCAGTGTTAACGCTACATGAATGACGCAACTCTTGCCAGTCATAACACTACCGCTAGCTTCCACTGCTAACAATACAGCAGTATGCCGATTATATAACGTTAAACACACGTGCCAGATGGGTGTGCCCGTGTTTCAGTTGGAATACTTGAATTCTCCTAAACAACATTTAGTTATTGCGGTTACGAAAAACAACTGAACTAACGCAGTTAGCGGCTTGTCGTTTCGGCGGCATAAGCATTAACAAGCTAGCTAGCTACATAGCGACAACTATCTTGAGCTGACTAGCTAGCTAGGTGGCTAGTATGAGCTAGAAGTTCGCAGTTTATCCAACATTACCGAGACCACCCCCTTGACCTTCCAGTGGTGTGTTGACTAAAAATCATACCTTTGACGAATTCAATGTATTAATACTATTAAATTCCCGGCTGGTTCCTTGAAAAGAAATCAGTAATGTCTGAATGGAAACACCGCCGCCCTCGTCTCGTTCCTGTGTTTTGGATTACCAATGTTATCAAACAAGGCCTCAGATGTGACCGCGCCAATCAGCATGCAAGAGACGTTTACGCCTACTTTAACGCCTCCACGTACAGTGCAGACGATTGGTCAATGTAACGATCAATGACAGCTGTATGCACCAATAATTCATAAGCAACTTTCGCATCCTCCAGCCAATCAGAGGAGCAGTTAATGTTGAAGACGTCTGTGTGCTTAGTGACTATTTATTTGGATGAAGCTAAGCTTATTTACTTGTCCACATCATACACATGTTTCATTTTGTTCCTAGTTCTTCTGAAGCCCAATCGCTCCATACTTCCTCTGTGACCATTATCCTAATTTAGATTTGTATTACATAAGTCATTTGAGGCCTAAAGTTATTTACTAATCTTCCTGTAACCCTCATTGGAACTGAAGGCTGAAATGTACAGAGCTCATTGGTTCTGCTTTCCTGCTTACTGTCATACTGCAAAACCGCAATTTTTTGCCACTTTTTAAAAAATGTTTTAATTTTCATTTCTTAAATGACATGATATAGCTAAGGTTAAACTAAGCAGCTATACAACAGTTATCTTGGCATAAAGATCTTCCAGTCATACCATAATCTCTTCATCAAACAGAATTGTCATTACTGAATAACTTAATATGGAGTCAATTTGACAGTATAGTCTTGCTCAGTTATACTGATTCTTTCTACTTCTTAGATAGATAGATAGATAGATACTTTATTCATCTCCGAGGATACATTTTGCTTGTTCATTGTTGCATTTTAAAGTTTGTGTCTGCAATCTTTTGATTCTGTTAAATGTTCTTTCTCTATGCAGTTTACAGTTAGTGTGTCTGTAAAAATATGCATGAAATATTCTACAAATAGATTAACTTCATATTTTTATGCATTATTATAAAAGTAACATTGCACCAAATGTGTTAAGGAGATGAGGACAATAAGATAATGTTTTTATCTATACAAATGAAGTATGTGATACAGTAAAATTGCAACGTTTGCAATAGTAATCTATGTAATAGGGGGAACAAGGACTCAGGCATGATTTAACCAATCGAGGTGAAAGCACCTCAGCAGCTAAGAGGCTCATGAGGAACAGGTGTACCTCGTCACTGAACTTCACCTGTATTCATATCACAGCATATCGTGTGTCACCTATAGTCTAGAAGTGATCACTAATCAAAACACAGAACGTTATGGGTCACAGGATTTATTGTAACACCTGCACTTCCTGATCGGGGTCCAATCGTAGCTTTCCTGCCTATTACGTTCAGTGACGTAGGCAGCGGTGACATTTCCTAGTTTGTTTTCTGAGCTGAACCGAAACCTGACGCCCAATTTCAGGATGCATCTGTGCAGGTAAACAGTCTATTTTCGTTTTGGATGAACCAGCCACAGTACGACAACGTTTTACTTATAATCCAGGCACCGGTTAAGTAGCGGATTTCTGTTTTTTCGTTTATTTAGCGATTAGTGAGAGTCAGCGATGCTGCAGCTTGCTAAGGTTAATTAGCTAAATGTTAACTATAACGCCTCGTGCGGGTCATCAAGCCGTCTGTTTTGGTACCGTTGACGGTACTGAGCTGTTTCATGACTGTGCAGATATTCAGGTACGCCTGCACACGGTGTTAATCACCGCTCCACATCGTATAGCCGGGCCACTCCTCTTCACTTTCTCCACAACAGCAAGCTAACGTAGCCTCAATGTCCTCAGATGATGAGGATGGACCAGGTACAGTTCACACCTTAGCACAGCTAAGTTAGCTACTGGCCCAACGCATTTCATATTCAGATAGTTTAAGTCTGATAGCAGTGTTTGCTAACGACAGCCGCCCACAGGTAACGTTAATAAACATGGATTCAAACTGTTTCCTATGAACTCAAAACCAGGTTTGGGGTTATAACAAGCTGCTATGAGCTGTTATAGAGTTATTCATGTTTTATTCGTGTTAATTCAGTGATGTCAGTGTGCTAACTGTGGTCGTACAGTCACTTTGTCCTCCACTCTCTCAGTATACTCCCACTTGCCAGGTTAGTAGGTGCACTCAGCTAAAAATATTGCAGTCTGCACAATGATGCCAGATGCAACAATACAACAAGCTGCCTTCCATCATGAAGGCTATGATGTTTGGTTTCAGCTGAAGCTGCAGAGGAGCTACAGACAGGCGTTGATTCAGCTTCAGGGTCATTGTTGTGCTGTATTGCATTACACTACTGCTACTAATGGTATTGATTAAGCCAAGTTTGTAGCACTTTTAAAAATCAGCTTTACAAAGGTCATACATAATAATAATAATAATAATAATAGTAATAAAATGGCAAGAGCCAAATAAGAAAAAAGACTGATATAACACCAAATACTGGCAGGTGTTCCATATGTTTAGTCCACCCTCTTAAATATGTAAGTTCTAACAAGAAGCAAACATGTCATGTCTATGAAATGTGAGAAAATAGTGAAACATTTCCAACACAAGAGCTTCAGTTGACATCTTCAAAGGGATTGACTGTTCTGACCAGCACTCTAAAACATAAAGATATTCAATTTACTTTTATAGAGGGCGAAGAAAAGCAGCAAATATTCACATCTGAGAAGTTCGAGAAAGTGAGTTTTTTTTTATTTGTTGTTCTTTCGCTAAAGAAATGATTTAAACAATTAATTTATTATCAAAGTATTTGCTGATTAATTTTCTGTCAGCTGACTGATTAATCAACTAGTTGTTTCAGGGCCAATCATAACCTTCGTAAAGGTCGGATCTATTACAGGGCTTTTGTATTGGACTGCTTTAATTATAGCTAGGTGTGCCAAGCAGTATTTGCAGGGCAGGTAGCACATTCAAGAATGATAATCATGTTCACAAATCTTATATACAGTGAGACAGACAGAGAGCACCTGTTCAAACAGGGGTCAGGTGGGCATCGATGGGATCAAATTGGGGTCATATGTCTAAAATGT